>NC_084830.1:101502808-101650808 GCF_033115175.1 Lepus europaeus | reverse complement strand
GTGTTTTCTCTAACTCAATCCCAGATATTGCTACAGCCTATGTGTTTGTGTATTCCTGATATTATCCACAGACTTTATTCTTTTGAATGTTTTTTATCAGAGAACATTAATTTTGTCCTTTGGAACACTAATTGGTTCCACATGGAGACACCAGCTCTACAAAAAGGTATTTTCTAGGAAGAAATCTAGAGGAAATGCGGCAAACAAACATGATATTTCTGTTTGTATTGATGATATTTTATCTACTTGACTAATGAAAAGACTTTCCTTTCTCCAAAACCATTTTACTGTGATTTTCTCAGCCCATTGCATAGGAATTCGACACCACTTTGTCCGCATATGACTGGATGAAACCAGAAATATCTGGTTGTGTTTTCTCTAACTCAATCCCATATATTGCTACAGCCTATGTGTTTGTGTATTCCTGATATTATCCACAGACTTTATTCTTTTGAATGTTTTTTATCAGAGAACATTAATTTTGTCCTTTGAAACACTAATTGGTTCCACATGGAGACACCAGCTCTACAAAAAGGTATTTTCTAGGAAGAAATCTAGAGGAAATGCGGCAAACAAACATGATATTTCTGTTTGTATCGATGATATTTTATCTACTTGACTAATGAAAAGACTTTCCTTTCTCCAAAACCATTTTACTGTGAATATCTTGGTCCATTGCATAGGAATTCGACACCACTTTGTCCGCATATGACTGGATGAAACCAGAAATATCTGGTTGTGTTTTCTCTAACTCAATCCCAGATATTGCTACAGCCTATGTGTTTGTGTATTCCTGATATTATCCACAGACTTTATTTTTTTGAATGTTTTTTTTTTCAGGGAACATTTAATTTTGTGCTTGGAAACACTAATTGGTTCCACATGGAGACACCAGCTCTACACATTCGTATTTTCTAGGGAGACAGCTAGAGGAACTGCGGCAAACAAACATGATATTTCTGTTTGTATCGATGACATTTTATGCACTTGCCTAACGGAAATGCTTTGCTTTTCTCCAAAACCATTTATACTGTGTTTTTCTCGGTCCATTGCATGCGAATTCCACACCACTTTGTACGGATATGACTGAAGAAACCAGAAATATCCGGTTGTGTTTCAGCTAATTCAATCCAAAATATTGTGAAAGCCTCTGTGTTTGTGTTTTCTGGATATTATCGATGTACTTTATTGTTTTGAATGCTTTTTTATCAGGGAACATATAATTTTGCCGTAGAAACACAAATTCGTTCACCATGGGGACACCAGCTCTACGCATTCATATTTTCTAGGGAGAATGCTAGAGGAACTGTGGCAAACAAACATGATATTTCTGTTTGTATAGATGACATTTTATGCACTTGCGTAACGAAAAGACTTTGCTTTTCTCCAAACCATTTGTACTTTGATTTTCTCGGTCCATTGCATACGAATTCCACCCCAATTTACTGGATATGGTGGGATGAAACGGGAAATATCCGGTTCTGTTTTGGCTAACTGAATTCCAGATATTGCTACAGCCTCTGTGTTTGTGTATTCCTGATATTATCCACGGACTTTATTGTTTTGAATGTTTTTTATCAGGGAACATTTAATTTTGAGCTTGGAAACACTAATTGTTTCCACATGGAGACACCAGCTCTACATATTTGTATTTGCGAAGGAGAAAGCTAGAGGAACTGCGGCAAACAAACATGGTATTTCTGTTTGTATCGAAAACATTTTATGCACTTGCCTAACGAAAAGACTTTGCTTTTCTCCAAAACCATTTTTAATGTGAACATCTCCGTCCATTGCATACGAATTCCACACCAGTTTACCGGATATGACTGGATGTAACAGGAAATATCCGGTTTTGTTTTGCCTAACTCAATCCCAGATATTGCTACAGCCTCTGTGTTTGTGTTTTCCGGATATTATCCACGGACTTTATTATTTTGAATGTTTTTTTATTGGGGAATATTTTTTTTTGAGCTTGGATACAGTAATTGGTTGCACATGGAGACACCAGCACTATATATTCATATTTTCTTGGGAGAAAGCTAGAGGAACTGCGGCAAACAAACATAATATTTCTGTTTGTATCGATGATATTTTATGTACTTGCCTAACGAAAAGACTTTGCTTTTCTACAAAACCATTTTTACTGGGATTTTCTGAGCCCATTGCATACGAATTCCATGCCAGTTTTTCCGGATATGACTGGATGAAATCAGAAATATCCGGTTGTGTTTTGGCTAAGTCAATCCAAAATATTGTGAAAGCCTCTGTGTTTGTGTTTTCTGGATATTATCGATGGACTTTATTGTTTTGAATGTTTTTATCAGGGAACCTTTAATTTGTACCGTTGAAACACTAATTGGTTCATCATGGGAACAGCAAGTCTACACATTCGTAGATTCTATGGAGAAAGCAAGAGGAACTTCAGCAAACAAACATGATATTTCTGTTTGTATCGATGACATTTTATGCACTTGTCTAACGAATAGACTTTCCTTTTCTCCAAAACCATTTTTACTGTGATTTTCTCGGTCCATTGCATAGGAATTCCACACCAGTTTGTCCGGATATGACTGGATGTAACGGGAAATATCCGGTTTTGTTTGGCTAACTCAATACCAGATATTGCTACAGCCTCTGTGTTTGTGTATTCCTGATATTTTCCACGGACTTTATTGTTTTCAATGTTTTTTAACAGGGATCATGTAATTTGGTTCTTAGAAACACTAATTCGTTCCACATGGAGACACAGGCTCTACATATTTGTATTTTGTAGGGAGACTGCTAGAGGAACTGTGGCAAACAAACATTATATTTCTCTTTGTACAGGTGACATTTTATGCACTTGCCTAACGAAAAGACTTTGCTTTTCTCCTAAACCATTTTTACTGTGATTTTCTCGGTCCATTGCATACGAATTCCACACCAGTTTGTGCAGATACAACTGGATGGTACGGGAAATATCCGGTTATGTTTTGGCTAACTCAATCCCAGATATTGCTACAGCCTCTGTGTAAGTGTAATCCTGATATTATCCCCGTACTTTATTGTTTTGAATGCTTTTTATCAGGGAACATTTAATTTTGAGCTTCGATACAGTAATTGGTTGCACATGTAGACACCAGCTCTACACATTCGTATTTTCTAGGGAGAAAGCTAGAGGAACTGCGGCAAACAAACATGATATTTCTGTTTGCATAGATGAATTTTATGCACTTGCCTAACGAAAAGACTTTGCTTTTCTCCAAAACCATTTTTACTGTGATTTTCTCAGTCCATTGCATACGAATTCCACACCAGTTTGTCCGGATATGACTGGATGAATCCAGAAATATCAAGGGTTATTTTGGGTAACTCAATCCGAAATATTGTGAAAGCCTCTGTGTTTGTGTTTTCTGGATATTATCGATGGACCTTATTGTTTATATGTTTTCATCAGGGAACATTTAATTTTGTACCGTTGAAACACTAATTGGTTCATCATGGGGACACCAGCTCTACATATTCGTATTTTCTAGGGAGAAAGCTAGAGGAACTGCAGCAAACAAACATGATGTTTCTGTTTGTCTAGATGACATTTTATTCACTTGCCTAAGGAAAAGACTTTCCTATTCTACAAAATCATTTTTAGTGTGAATATCTCAGTCCATTGCTTATGATTTCCACACCAGTTTCCCGGATATGACTGGATGAAACCGGAAATATCCAGTTGTGTTTTGGCTAATGAATCCCAGATATTGCTACAGCCTCTGTGTTTGTGTATTCCTGATATTTTCCAAGGACTTTATTGTTTTGAATGTTTTTATCAGGGAACATTTAATTTTGTAGCGTTGAAACACTAATTGGTTCATCATCGGGACACCAGCTCTACACATTCGTATTTTCTAGGGAGAAAGCTAGAGGAACTGTGGCAACCAAACATGATATTTCTGTTTGTATAGATGACATTTTATGCACTTGCCTAACAAAAAGACTTTGCTTTTCTCCAAAACCATTTTTACTGTGATTTTCTCGGTCTAATGCATACGAATTCCAGACCACTTTGTCCGGATATGACCTGATGAAACCAGAAATATCCGGTTGTGTTTTGGCTAACTCAATCAGAAATATTGTGAAAGCCTCTGTGTTTGTGTTTTCTGGATATTATCGATGGACTTTATTGTTTGGAATATTTTTATTAGGGAACATTTAATTTTGTACCATAGAAACACTAATTGGTTCATCATGGGGAAACCAGCTCTTCACATTCGTATTTTCTAGGGAGAAAGCTAGAGGTACTGCGGCAAACAAACAGGATATTTCTGTTTTTATAGATGACATTTTATGCACTTGCCTAACGAAAATACTTTGCTATTCTTCAAAACCGTTTTTAGTGTGATTTTCTCAGTCCATTGCATACGAGTTCCACACAAGTTTTCTGGATATGACTGGATGAAACCGGAAATATCCAGTTTTGTTTTGGCTAACTCAATCCCAAATATTGTTCCAGCCCCTGTGTATGTGTATTCATGATATTATCCATGGACTTTATTGTTTGAATGTTTTTTTATCGGGGAACATCTTATTTTGAGCTTGGATACAGTAATTGGTTCCACATGGAGACACCAGCTGAACATATTCTTATTTCTAGGGAGAAAGTTAGAGGAGCTGCGGCAAACAAACATGATATTTCTGTTTGTATCGATGACATTTTATGCACTTGGTTAACTAAAACTCTTTGCTTTTCTCCAAAACCATTTGTACTGTGATTTTCTCGGTCCATTGCATACGAATTCCACACCAGTTTGTCCGGATATGACTGGATGAAGACAGAAATATCCTGTGGTGTTTTGGCTAACTCAATCCAAAATATTGTGAAAGCCTCTGTGTTTGTGTTTTCTGGATATTATCGATGGACTTTATTTTTTGAATTCTTTTTTTCGGGGAACATTTTATTTTGAGGTTCGATACAGTAATTGGTTCCACATGGAGACACCGGCTGAACATATTCGTATTTTTTAGGGAGAAAGTTAGAGGAACTGTGGCAAAGAAACATGATATTTCTGTTTGTATAGATGACATTTTATACACTTGCCTAACGAAAAGACTTTGCTATTCTCCAAAATCATTTCTACTGTGAATAACTGAGTCCATTGCTTACGAATACCACACGAGTTTACTGGATATGACTGGATGAAACCAGAATAATCCGGTTTTGTTTTGGCTAACTCAATCCTAAATATTGCTACAAACTCTGTGTTTGTGTATTCCTGATATTATCCATGGACTTTATTGTTTTGAATGTTTTTTATCAGGGAACATTTAATTTTGTGCTTGCAAACACTAATTGGTTCCACATGGAGACACCAGCTCTACACAGTTGTATTTTCTAGGGAGACAGCAAGAGGAACTGCGAAAAACAAACATAATATTTCTTTTTGCATAGGTGACATTTTATGCAATTGCCTAACAAAAAGACTTTGCTTTTCTCCAAAACCATTTTTACTGTGATTTTCTCGGTCCATTGCATACGAATTCCACACCAGTTTGTCCGGATATCACTGGATGAAAACAGAAATATCCGGTTTTGCTTTGGCTAACTCAATCCGAAATATTGTGAAAGCCTCTGTGTTTTTGTTATTTGGATATTATCGATGGACTTTATTGTTTTGAATGTTTTTATCAGGGAACATTTAATGTTGTACCATAGAAACACTAACTGGATCATCATGGGGACACCAGCTCTACACATTCGTATTTTCTAGGGGGAAAGCTAGAGGAACTGCGGCAAGCAAACATGATATTTCTGTTTGTCTAGATGACATTTTATGCACTTGCCTAACGAAAAGACTTTGCTATTGTCCAAAACTATTTTTACTGTGATTTTCTCGGTCCATTGCATACGAATTCCACACCAATTCTCCGGATATGACTGGATAAAACAGAAATATCGGGTTATATTTTGGCTAACTCAATCCGAAATATTGTGAAAGCCTCCCTGTTTGTGTTTTCAGGATATTATCGATGGACTTGATTATTTTGAATGTTTTTATCTGGGAACATTTTATTTTGTGCTTGGAATCACTAATTGTTTCCACATTGAGACACCAGCTCTACACATTGCTATTTTCTAGGGAGAAAGCTAGAGGAACTGCGGCAAACAAACATGATATTTCTGTTTGTATCGATGACATTTTATACACTTGCCTAATGAAAAGACGATGCTTTTCTCCAAAACCATTTTTACTGTGATTTTCTCGGTTCATTGTATACGAATTCCACACCAATTTCTCTGCATATAACTGGATGAAATCAGAAATATCCGGTTGTGTTTTGGCTAACTCAATCCGAAATATTGTGAAGGCCTGTTTGTTTGTGTTTTCTGGAAATTATTCACGGACTTTATTGTTTTGAATGTTTTTTATCAGGGAACATTTAATTTTTTGCTTGGAAACACTAATAGGTTCCAGATGGAGATACCAGCTCTACACATTCGTATTTTCTAGGTAGAAAGCTAGAGGAACTGTGGCAAACAAACATGATATTTCTCTTTGTATAGATGACACTTTATGCACTTGCCTAACGAAAAGATTTGCTGTTCTCCAAAACCATTTTAAAGTGATTTTCTCGTTACCTGCATACGAATTCCATAGCAGTTTTCCAGATATGACTGGATGAAAATGGAAATATCCAGTTGAGTTTTGGCTAACTCAATCCCAGATATTGCTACAGTCTCTGTGTTTGTGTATTCCTGATATTATCCACGGACTTTATTGTTTTGAATGTTTTTATCAGGGAATATTTAATTTTGTGTTGTGAAATACTAATTGTTTCCACATGGAGACACCAGCTCTACACATTTGTATTTCCCGGAAGAAAGCTAGAGGAACTGTGGCAAACAAACATGATATTTCTGTTTGTATAGATGACATTTTATGCACTTGCCTAACGAAAAGACTTTGCTTTTCTCCAAAACCATTTTTACTGTGATTTTCTCGGTCCATTGCATACAAATTCCACACCAGTTTGTCCGGATATTACTGGAGTAAAACAGAAATATCCGGTTGTGTTTTGGCTAAATCAATGCGAAATATTGTGAACGCCTCTGTGTTTGTGTTTTCTGGATATTACCGATGGACTTTATTGTTTTGAATGTTTTCATCAGGGAACATTTCATTTTGTACCGTTGAAACACTAATGGGTTCATCATGGGGACACCAGCTCTACACATTCATATTTTCTAGGGAGAAAGCTAGAGGAACTGTGGCACACACACATGATATTTCTGTTTGAATAGATGACATTTTATGCACTTGCCTAACGAAAAGACTTTGCTTTTCTCCAAAACCATTTTTACTGTGATTTTCTCGGTCCATTGCATACGAATTCCACACCAGTTTGTCCGGATATGACTGGAGTAAAACAGAAATATCAGGTTGTGTTTTGGCTAACTCAATGCGAAATATTGGGAACGCCTCTGTGTTTGTGTTTTCTGGATATTATCCACGGACTTTATTGTTTTGAATGTTTTTAATCAGGGAACATTTAATTTTGTGCTTGGAATCACTAATTGGTTCCACATGGAGACACCAGATCTACACATTCGTATTTTCTAGGGAGAAAGCTAGAGGAACTGCAGCAAACAAACATGATATTTCTGTTTGTATAGATGACATTTTATGCACTTGCCAAAACCATTTTTACTGTGAGTTTTTGGTTCATGCATACAAATTCCACACAACTTTGTCCGGATATGACTGGATGAAACTGGAAATATCTGGTTTTGTTTTGGCTAACTCAATCCCAAATATTGCTCCAGGCTCTGTGTTTGTTTTGTTCTGGATATTATCAAAGGACTTTATTGTTTTGAATATTTTATCGGGCAATATTTTATTTTGAGCTTGGATACAGTATTTGGATCCACATGGAGACACCAGCTCTACACATTCGTATTTTCTAGGGAGAAAGCTAGAGGAACTGTGGCAAACAAACATGATATTTCTGTTTGTATAGATGACATTTTATGCACTTGCCTAAGGAAAAGACTTTGCTTTTCTCCAAAACCATTTTTACTGTGAATATTACGAATTCCACACCAGTATGTCTGGATATGTCTGGATGAAAACAGAAATATCTGGTTGTGTTTTGGCTAACCCAATCCGAAATATTGTGAACGCCTCTGTGTTTGTGTTTTCTGGATATTATCGATGCACTTCAATTGTTTGAAAGTTTTTATCAGGGAACATTTAATTTTGTACCGTTTAAACAGTAATCGGTTCATCATGGGGACACCAGCTCTACACATTCGTATTTTCTCGGGAGAAAGTTAGAGGAACTGCGGCAAACAAACATGATATTTCTGCTTGTATTGATGACATTTTATGCACTTCCCTAACAAAAAGCCTTTGCTTTTCTCCAAAACCATTTGTACTGTGATTTACTCGGTCCATTGCATACGAATTCCACACCAGTTTGTCCGGATATGAGTGGATGAAACCGGAAATATCCGGTTTTGTTTTGGCTTACTCAATCCCAGATATTGCTACAGCCTCTTTTTTTTTGTTTTTTGGATATTATCGATGGACTTTATTGTTTTGAATTTTTTTTATCAGGGAACATTTAATTTTGTACCGTAGAAACACTAATTGGTTCCACAAGGAGAAACCAGCTCCACACATTCGTATTTTATAGGGAGAAAGCTAGAGGAACTATTACAAACAAACATGATATTTCTGTTTGTATCAATTACATTTTATGGACTTGCCTAACGAAAGTCTTTGCTTTTCTCCAAAACCATTTGTACTGTGATTTTCTCGGTCCATTGCATACGAATTCCACACCAGTTTGTCCGGATATGACTGGATGAAACCACCAATATCCGGTTGTGTTTTGGCTAACTCAATCCGAAATATTGTGAAAGCTCTGTGCTTGTGTTTTCTGGATATCATCGATGGACTTTATTGTTTTGAATATTTTTTTCAGGGAACATTTAATTTTGTACCGTAGAAGCACTAATTGGTTCATCATTGGGACACCATCTCTACACAATCGTATTGTCTAGGGAGAAAGCTAGAGGAACTGCGGCAAACAAACATGATATTTCTGTTTGTATCAATGATATTTTATCTACTTGCCTAATGAAAAGACTTTGCTTTTCTCCAAAACCATTTTTACTGTGATTTTCTCGGTCCATTGCATACGAATTCCACACCACTCTGTCCCGATATTACTGGATGTAAACAGAAATATCCGGTTGTGTTTTGGCTAACTCAATCCAAAATATTGTGAAAGCCTCTGTGTTTGTGTTTTCTCAATATTATCGATGGAATTTATTGTTTTGAATGTTTTTTAGGGGAACACTTAATTTTGTGCTTGGAATCACTAACTGGTTCCACATGGAGACACCAGCTCTACACATTCTTATTTTCTAGGGAGAAAGCTAGAGGAACTGCGGCAAACAAACATGATATTTTTTTTAAACTTTTATTTAATGAATATGAATTTCCAAAGTACAGCTCATGGGTTACAATGGCTTCCCCTTCCCAAAACTTCCCTCCCACCCACAACCCTCCCCTTTCCCGCTCCCTCTCCCCTTCCAATCACATCATGATTCATTTTCAATTCTCTTTATATACAAAAGATCAGTTTAGTATAAATTAGGTAACGATTTCAAGAGTTTGCCCACATATAGCAACACAAAGTGAAAAAAAAATACTGTTGAGTACTAGTTATAGTATTATATAAGAGTGTATAGCACATTAAAGGCAGAGATCCTACATATTATTTTTTTTTAAATTAATTAATTTTCTATGGCATTTCCAATTTAACACCAGGTTGTTTTTTTTTTTTTTTTCATTTCCAATTATCTTTATATACAGGAGATCGATTCAGTATATAATTAGTAAAGATCTCATCAGTTTTTACCCATGCAGAAACACAAAGTGTAAAAATACTGTTTCAGTTCTAATTATAGCATCACTGCACATTAGACAACACATTAAGGACAGATCCCACATGGGATGTAAGTACACAGTGACTCCTGTTGCTGACTTAACAATTTGACACTCTTGTTCATGGCGTCAGTAATCTCCCTAGGCTCTAGTCATGAGTTGCCAGGGTTATGGAAGCCTTTAGGGTTCGCTGACTTTGATCTTATTCCGATAGGGTCACAGTCAAAGTGGAAGTTCTCTCCTCCCTTCAGAGAAAGGTACCTCCTTCTTTGATGTCCCCGTTCTTTCCACCGGGATCTCACTCACAGAGATCTTTCATTTAGGTCTTCTTCTTTTTTTTCTTTTCCATGGTATCTTGGCTTTCCATGCCTACAATGCTCTCATGGGCTCTTCAGCCAGATCCAAAAGCCTTAAGGGCTGATTCTGAGGCCAGAGTGTCGTCTAGGACATCTGCCATTCTATGAGTCTGCTGTGTATCCCACTTCCCATGCTGGATCCTTCTCTCCCTCCTTGATTCTATCAGATAGTATTAGCAGACAGTAGTCTTGTTTGTGTGATCCCTTTGTTTCTTAGACCTATCCAAGCCATCCAATGTGAACTGAAATTGATCACTTGGACTAGTGAGATGGCATTGGTACATGCCTCCTTGATGGGATTGTATTGGAATCCCCTGGCACATTACTATCTCCATCATTTGGGGCAAGACTGATTGTGCATGTCCCAAACTGTGCATCTCCTCCCTCTCTTTTCCCACTCTGAAATTTAACAGGGATCACTTTTCAGTTAAAATTTAAACACCTAAGAATAATTGTGAGTTAATTACAGAGTTCAACCACTAGTACTAGAACAACAACAACAACAACAAATACTAAAACGGATAAAGTATTACATTGTACATCTAGAGTCAGGACAAAAGCTGATCAGGTCATTGTTTCTTATAGTGTCCATTTCACTTCAACAGGTTTCCCGTTTGGTGCTCAATTGTCACCGATCAGGGAAAACAAATGATATTTGTCTCTTTGGGACTGGCTTAATTCACTCAGCATGATGCTTTCCAGATCCCTCCATCTTGTTGCAAATGTCTGGGTTTCATTGTTCCTTACTGCTGTATAGTATTCTGTGGAGTACATGTCCCATAATTTCTTCATCCAGTATACTGTTGATGGGCATTTGGGTTGGATCCAGGTCTTAGCTATTGTGAATTGGGCTGCAATAAACATTAATGTGCAGATGGCTTTTTTATTAGCCAAATTAATTTCCTTTGGGTAAATTCCAAGGAGTGGGATGGCTGTGTTTTGCCTAACTCAATCCCAGATAAGGCTACAGCCTCTGTGTTTGTGTATTCCTGATATTATGAAGGGAATTTGTTGTTTTGAATGTTTTTTTATCAGGGAACTTTTAATTTTGTACCGTTGAAACACTAATTGTTTTCACATGGAGACACCAGCTCTACGCATTCGTATTTTCTACGGAGAAAGCTAGAGGAACTGCGGCAAACAAACATGATATTTCTGTTTGTATAGATGACATTTTATGCACTTGCCTAATGAAAAGACTTTGCTTTTCTCCAAAACCATTTTTACTGTGATTTTCTCGGTCCATTGCATACGAATTCCAAACCAGTTTGTGCGGATATGACTGGATAAAACCAGAAATATCTGGTGTGTTTGGCTAACTCAATCTGAAATATTGCTACAGCCTCTGTGTTGTGTATTCCTGATATTATTCATGGACTTTATTTTTTTTGAATCTTTTTTTATCAGGGAACTTTTAATTTTTTGCTTGAAATACAATTGGTTCCACATGGAGACACCAGCTCTACACATTTGTATTTTCTTGGGAGAAAGCTAGAGGAACTGCGGCAAACAAACATGATATTTCTGTTTGTATAGATGACATTTTATGCACTTGACTAACAAAAAGACTTTGCTTTTCTCCAAAACCATTTTTACTGTGATTTTCTCGGTCCATTGCATACAAATTTGACACCAGTTTGTGCGGATATGACTGGATTAAAGCAGAAATATCTGGTTGTGTTTTGGATAACTCAATCCCAGATATTGCTACAGCCTCTGTGTTTGTGTATTCCTGATATTATCCACGGACAATATTGTATTGAATGTTTTTTTTTCAGGAAACATTTAATTTTGTGCTTGGAAACACTAATTGGTTGCACATGGAGACACCAGCTCTACACATTCGTATTTTCTACAGAGAAAGCTAGAGGAACTGCGGCAAACAAACATGATATTTCTGTTTGTATAGATGACATTTTATGCACTTGCCTAACGAAAAGACTTTGCTTTTCTCCAAAACCATTTTTACTGTGATTTTCTCGGTCCATTGCATACAATTCCACAGCACTTTTTCCGGATATGACTGGATGAAACCAGAAATATCCGGTTTTATTTTGGCTAACTCAATCCTAGATATTACTACAGCCTCTGTGTTTCTGTATTTCTATATTATACACGGACATTATTGTTTTGAATGCTTTTTATCAGGGAACATTTAATTTTGTGCTTGGAAACACTAATTGGTTGCACATGGAGACATCAGCTCTATATATTTGTATTTTCTAGGGAGAATGCTAGAGGAACTGCAACAAACAAACATGATATTTCTGTTTGTATAGATGACATTTTATCTACTTGCCTAAAGAAAAGAATTTGCTTTTTTCCAAAACTATTTATACTGTGATTTTCTCAGCCCATTGCATACAAATTCCACACCACTTTTTTCCGGATATGACTGGATGAAACCAGAAATATCCAGTTTTGTTCTGGCTAACTCAATCCTAGATATTACTACAGCCTCTGTGTTTCTGTATTTCTATATTATTCACGGACATAATTGTTTTGAATGTTTTTTATCAGGGAACATTTAATTTTGTGCTTGGAAACACTAATTGGTTGCACATGGAGACATCAGCTCTATATATTTTTATTTTCTAGGGAGAATGCTAGAGGAACTGCGACAAAGAAACATGATATTTCAGTTTGTATAGATGATATTTTATCTACTTGCCTAGTGAAAAGACTTTCTTTTTCTCCAAAACCATATTTACTGTGATTTTCTTGGTCCATTGGATACGAATTCCACACCACTTTTTCCAGATATGACTGGATGAAACCAGAAATATCCGGTTGTGTTTTGGCTAACTCAATCCGAAATATTGCTACAGCCCCTGTGTTTGTGTATTCCTGATATTATCAATGGAATTTATTTATTTGTATATTTTTATCAGGGAACATTTAATTTTGTACCATTGAAACACTAATTGGTTCAACATGGGGACAAGCTCTACACATTCATATTTTCTAAGGAGAAAGCTAGAGGAACTGCGGCAAACAAACGTCATATTTCTGTTATTATAGATGACATTTTATGCACTTGCCTAACGAAAAGACTTTCTTTTTCTCCAAAACCATTTTTACTGTGATTTTCTCCATCCACTGCATACGAATTCCACACCAGTTTGTCTGGATATGACTGGATGAAACCGGAAATATCCGGTTTTGTTTTGGCTAACTCAATCCCTGATATTGCTACAGCCTCTGTGTTTGTGTATTCCTGATATTATCCACAGACTTTATTCTTTTGAATGTTTTTTTTTATCAGAGAACATTTAGTTTTGTCCTTTGAAACACTTATTGGTTCGACATGGAGACACCAGTTCTACAAAAAGGTATTTTCTAGGGAGAGATCTAGAGGAAATGGGGCAAACAAACATGATATTTCTGTTTGTATTGATGATATTTTATCTACTTGCCTAATGAAAAGACTTTCCTTTCCCAAAACAATTTTTACTGTGATTTTCTCAGCCCATTGCATAGGAATTCCACACCACTTTGTCCGCTTATGACTGGATGAAACCAGAAATATCCGGTTTTATTTTGGCTAACTCAATCCTAGATATTACTACAGCTTCTGTGTTTCTGTATTTCTGATATTATCCACGGACTTTATTGTTTTGAATGTTTTTTATCAGGGAACATTTAATTTTGTGCTTGGAAATACTAATTGGTTGCACATGGAGACATCAGCTCTATATATTTGTATTTTCTAGGGAGAATGCTAGAGGAACTGCGACAAACAAACATGATATTTCTGTTTGTATAGATGACATTTTATCTACTTGCCTAATGAAAAGACTTTGCTTTTCTCCAAAACCATTTTTACTGTGATTTTCTCCGTCCATTGGATACGAATTGCACACCACTTTTTCCCGATATGACTGGATGAAACCAGAAATATCCGGTTGTGTTTTGGCTAACTCAATCCGAAATATGGCTATAGCCCCTGTGTTTGTGTATTCCTGATATTATCGATGGAATTTATTGTTTTGTATATTTTTATCAGGGAACATTTAACTTTGTACCATTGAAACACTAATTGGTTCAACATGGGGACAAGCTCTACACATTCATATTTTCTAAGGAGAAAGCTAGAGGAACTGCGGCAAACAAACGTCATATTTCTGTTATTATAGATGACATTTTATGCACTTGCCTAACGAAAAGACTTTCTTTTTCTCCAAAACCATTTTTACTGTAATTTTCTCCATCCACTGCATACGAATTCCACACCAGTTTGTCTGGATATGACTGGATGAAACCGGAAATATCTGGTTTTATTTTGGCTAACTCAATCCCTGATATTGCTACAGCCTCTGTGTTTGTGTATTCCTGATATTATCCACAGACTTTATTCTTTTGAATGTTATTTTTTATCAGAGAACATTTAGTTTTGTCCTATGAAACACTTATTGGTTCGACATGGAGACACCAGTTCTACAAAAAGGTATTTTCTAGGGAGAGATCTAGAGGAAATGGGGCAAAAAAACATGATATTTCTGTTTGTATCGATGATATTTTATCTACTTGCCTAATGAAAAGACTTTCCTTTCTCCAAAACAATTTTTACTGTGATTTTCTCAGCTCATTGCATAGGAATTCCACACCACTTTGTCCGCTTATGACTGGATGAAACCAGAAATATCTGGTTGTGTTTTCTCTAACTCAATTCCAGATATTACTTCAGCCTCTTTGTTTGTGTATTCCTGATATTATCCATGGACTTTATTTTTTTCAATGTTTTTTTTCAGGGATCATTTAATTTTGTGCTTGGAAACATTAATTGGTTCCACATGGAGACACCAGCTCTACACATTCGTATATTCTAGGGAGAAAGCTAGAGGAACTGCGACAAACAAACATGATATTTCTGTTTGTATAGATGATATTTTATGCACTTGTCTGATGAAAAGACTTTGCTGTTCTGCAAAACCATTTAAACTTTGACTTTCTTGGTCCATTGCATACGAATTCCACATCAGTTTGTACGGATATGACTGGATGAAAACAGAAATATCTGGTTGCGTTTCAGCTAACTCAATCTGAAATATTGTGAAAGCCTCTGTGTTTGTGTTTTCTGGATATTATCGATGGACTTTATTGTTTTGAATGTTTTTTATCAGGGAACATTTAATTTTGTACCGTAGAATCACAAATTGGTTCATCATGGGGACGCCAGCTCTACACATTCATATTTTCTATGGAGAATGCTAGAGAAACTGTGGCAAACAAACATGATATTTCTGTTTGTATAGATGACATTTTATGCACTTGCCTAATGAAAAGGTTTTTCTTTTCTCCAAAACCATATTTACTGTGATTTTCTCGGTCCATTGCATACGAATTCCACACCACTTTGTCCAGATATGACTGGATGAAACCGGAAATACCTGTTTTTTTTTTTTTTTTTTTGGCTATCTGAATCCCAGATATTGCTCCAGCCTCTATGTTTGTTTTTTCTGGATATTCACCACAGACATTATTGTTTTGAATGTTTTTTATCGGGGAACATTTTATTTTGAGCTTTGATACATTAATTGGTTCCACATGGATATACCAGCTCTACACATTCGTATATTCTAGGGAGAAAGCTAGAGGAACTGCAACAAACAAACATGATATTTTGGTTTGTATGGATGACAATTTATGCCCTTGCCAAAGAAAAGACTTTGCTTTTCTCCAAAACCATTTTTACTGTGATTTTCTCGGTCCATTGCATACGAATTCCACACCAGTTTGTCCGGATATGGCTGGATGAAACCAGAAATATCCGGTTGTGTTTTGGCTAACTCAATCAGAAATATTGTGAAAGCCTCTGTGTTTGTGTTTTCTGGATATTATCGATGGACTTTATTATTTTGAATGGTTTTGTCAGGGAACATTTAATTTTGTACCGTAGAAACACTAATTGGTTCCACATGGAGACACGAGCTCTACATATTCGTATTTTCTAGGGACAAAGCCAGAGGAACTGTGGCAGACAAACATGATATTTCTGTTTGTATAGATGACATTTTATGCACTTGCCTAAGGAAAAGACTTTGCTTTTCTCCAAAACCATTTGTACTGTGATTTTCTCGGTCCATTGCATACGAATTCCACACCAGTTTGTCCGGATATATCTGGATGAAACCAGAAATATCCGGTAGTGCTTTGGCTAACTCAATCCAAAATACTATGAAAGCCTCTGTGTTTGTGTTTTCTGGATATTGTTGATGGACTTTATTATTTCGAATGTTTTTATCAGTGAACATTTAATTTTGTACCGTAGAAACTCTAATTGTTTCATCATTGGGACACCAGCTCTACACATTCGTATTTTCTAGGGAGAAAGCTAGAGGAACTGCGGCAAACAAACATCATATTTCTGTCAGTACAGATGACATTTTAGGCACTTGCCTAACGAAAAGACTTTGCTTTTCACAAGAACTATTTTTACTGTGATTTCCCCTGTCCATTGCATACGAATTCCACACCAGTTTGCCCGGATATGACTGGATGAAACCAGAAATATCCGGTTTTGTTCTGGCTAACTCAATCCCAGATATTGCTACAGCATCTTTGTTTGTGTTTTCTGGATATTATCGATGGACTTCATTTTTTTGAATGTTTTTAATCAGGGAACATTTAGTTTTGTCCTTGGAAACATTAATTATTTCCACATGGAGACACCAGCTCTACACATTCGTATTTTCTAGGGAGAAAGCTAGAGGAACTGGGGCAAACAAACATGATATTTCTGTTTGTCTAGATGACATTTTATGCACTTGCCTAACGAAAAGACTTTTCTTTTCTCCAAAACAATTTGTAATGTGATTTTCGTGGTCCATTGCATACCAATTCTACTCCTGTTTGTCCGGATATGACTGGATGAAACCAGAAATATCTGGTTTTCTTTTAGCTAACTCAATCCCAGATATGGCTACAGCCTCTGTGTTTGTGTTTTCTGGATATTATCCACGGACTTTACTGTTTTGGATGTTTTGTTTCAGGGAACATTTAATTTTGCCCTTGGAAACCCTAATTGGTTCCACATGGAGACACCAGCTCTACATATTTGTATTTTCTAGGGAGAAAGGTAGAGGAACTGCGGAAAACAAACATGATGTTTCTGTTTGTATCGATGACATTTTATCTACTGGCCTAATGAAAAACTTTGCTTTTCTCCAAAACCATTTGTACTGTGATTTTCTCGGTCCATTGCATACAAATTCGACACCAGTTTGCCCGGATATGACTGGATGAAAGCAGAAATATCTGGTTGTGTTTTGGATAACTCAATCCCAGATATTGCTACAGCCTCTGTGTTTGTGTATTCCTGATATTATCCACGGACTTTATTGTTTTGAATGTTATTTTCAGGGAACATTCAATTTTGTGCTTGGAAACACTAATTGGTTGCACATGGAGACACCAGCTCTACACATTCGTATTTTCCAGGGAGAAAGCTAGAGGAACTACGGCAAACAAACATGATATTTCTGTTTGTATAGATGACATTTTATGCACTTGCCTAACGAAAAGACATTCTTTTTCTCCAAAACCATATTTACTGTGATTTTCTCGGTCCATTGCATACGAATTCCACACCACTTTGTCCAGATATGACTGGATGAAACCGGAAATATCTGGTTTGTTTTTTTTTTTTTTTGGCTATCTGAATCCCAGATATTGCTCCAGCCTCTTTGTTTGTTTTTTCTGGATATTCACCACAGACATTATTGTTTTGAATGTTTTTTATCGGGGAACATTTTATTTTGAGCTTTGATACATTAATTGGTTCCACATGGATATACCAGCTCTACACATTCGTATATTCTAGGGAGAAAGCTAGAGGAACTGCGACAAACAAACATGATATTTCTGTTTGTATGGATGACAATTTATGCCCTTGCCTAAAGAAAAGACTTTGCTTTTCTCCAAAACCATTTTTACTGTGATTTTCTCGGTCCATTGCATACGAATTCCACACCAGTTTGTCCGGATATGGCTGGATGAAACCAGAAATATCCGGTTGTGTTTTGGCTAACTCAATCAGAAATATTGTGAAAGCCTCTGTGTTTGTGTTTTCTGGATATTATCGATGGACTTTATTATTTTGAATGGTTTTGTCAGGGAACATTTAATTTTGTACCGTAGAAACACTAATTGGTTCCACATGGAGACACGAGCTCTACATATTCGTATTTTCTAGGGACAAAGCCAGAGGAACTGTGGCAGACAAACATGATATTTCTGTTTGTATAGATGACATTTTATGCACTTGCCTAAGGAAAAGACTTTGCTTTTCTCCAAAACCATTTGTACTGTGATTTTCTCGGTCCATTGCATACGAATTCCACACCAGTTTGTCCGGATATATCTGGATGAAACCAGAAATATCCGGTAGTGCTTTGGCTAACTCAATCCAAAATACTATGAAAGCCTCTGTGTTTGTGTTTTCTGGATATTGTTGATGGACTTTATTATTTCGAATGTTTTTATCAGTGAACATTTAATTTTGTACCGTAGAAACTCTAATTGTTTCATCATTGGGACACCAGCTCTACACATTCGTATTTTCTAGGGAGAAAGCTAGAGGAACTGCGGCAAACAAACATCATATTTCTGTCAGTACAGATGACATTTTAGGCACTTGCCTAACGAAAAGACTTTGCTTTTCACAAGAACTATTTTTACTGTGATTTCCCCTGTCCATTGCATACGAATTCCACACCAGTTTGTCCGGATATGACTGGATGAAACCAGAAATATCCGGTTTTGTTCTGGCTAACTCAATCCCAGATATTGCTACAGCATCTTTGTTTGTGTTTTCTGGATATTATCGATGGACTTCATTTTTTTGAATGTTTTTTATCAGGGAACATTTAGTTTTGTCCTTGGAAACATTAATTATTTCCACATGGAGACACCAGCTCTACACATTCGTATTTTCTAGGGAGAAAGCTAGAGGAACTGGGGCAAACAAACATGATATTTCTGTTTGTCTAGATGACATTTTATGCACTTGCCTAACGAAAAGACTTTTCTTTTCTCCAAAACAATTTGTAATGTGATTTTCGCGGTCCATTGCATACCAATTCTACTCCTGTTTGTCCGGATATGACTGGATGAAACCAGAAATATCTGGTTTTCTTTTAGCTAACTCAATCCCAGATATGGCTACAGCCTCTGTGTTTGTGTTTTCTGGATATTATCCACGGACTTTACTGTTTTGGATGTTTTGTTTCAGGGAACATTTAATTTTGCCCTTGGAAACCCTAATTGGTTCCACATGGAGACACCAGCTCTACATATTTGTATTTTCTAGGGAGAAAGGTAGAGGAACTGCGGAAAACAAACATGATGTTTCTGTTTGTATCGATGACATTTTATCTACTGGCCTAATGAAAAACTTTGCTTTTCTCCAAAACCATTTGTACTGTGATTTTCTCGGTCCATTGCATACAAATTCGACACCAGTTTGCCCGGATATGACTGGATGAAAGCAGAAATATCTGGTTGTGTTTTGGATAACTCAATCCCAGATATTGCTACAGCCTCTGTGTTTGTGTATTCCTGATATTATCCACGGACTTTATTGTTTTGAATGTTATTTTCAGGGAACATTCAATTTTGTGCTTGGAAACACTAATTGGTTGCACATGGAGACACCAGCTCTACACATTCGTATTTTCCAGGGAGAAAGCTAGAGGAACTACGGCAAACAAACATGATATTTCTGTTTGTGTAGATGACATTTTATGCACTTGCCTAACGAAAAGACTTTCTTTTTCTCCAAAACCATATTTACTGTGATTTTCTCGGTCCATTGCATACGAATTCCACACCACTTTGTCCAGATATGACTGGATGAAACCGGAAATATCTGGTTTGTTTTTTTTTTTTTTTTTGGCTATCTGAATCCCAGATATTGCTCCAGCCTCTATGTTTGTTTTTTCTGGATATTCACCACAGACATTATTGTTTTGAATGTTTTTTATCGGGGAACATTTTATTTTGAGCTTTGATACATTAATTGGTTCCACATGGATATACCAGCTCTACACATTCGTATATTCTAGGGAGAAAGCTAGAGGAACTGCGACAAACAAACATGATATTTCGGTTTGTATGGATGACAATTTATGCCCTTGCCTAAAGAAAAGACTTTGCTTTTCTCCAAAACCATTTTTACTGTGATTTTCTCGGTCCATTGCATACAAATTCCACACCAGTTTGTCCGGATATGGCTGGATGAAACCAGAAATATCCGGTTGTGTTTTGGCTAACTCAATCAGAAATATTGTGAAAGCCTCTGTGTTTGTGTTTTCTGGATATTATCGATGGACTTTATTATTTTGAATGGTTTTGTCAGGGAACATTTAATTTTGTACCGTAGAAACACTAATTGGTTCCACATGGAGACACGAGCTCTACATATTCGTATTTTCTAGGGACAAAGCCAGAGGAACTGTGGCAGACAAACATGATATTTCTGTTTGTATAGATGACATTTTATGCACTTGCCTAAGGAAAAGACTTTGCTTTTCTCCAAAACCATTTGTACTGTGATTTTCTCGGTCCATTGCATACGAATTCCACACCAGTTTGTCCGGATATATCTGGATGAAACCAGAAATATCCGGTAGTGCTTTGGCTAACTCAATCCAAAATACTATGAAAGCCTCTGTGTTTGTGTTTTCTGGATATTGTTGATGGACTTTATTATTTCGAATGTTTTTATCAGTGAACATTTAATTTTGTACCGTAGAAACTCTAATTGTTTCATCATTGGGACACCAGCTCTACACATTCGTATTTTCTAGGGAGAAAGCTAGAGGAACTGCGGCAAACAAACATCATATTTCTGTCAGTACAGATGACATTTTAGGCACTTGCCTAACGAAAAGACTTTGCTTTTCACAAGAACTATTTTTACTGTGATTTCCCCTGTCCATTGCATACGAATTCCACACCAGTTTGTCCGGATATGACTGGATGAAACCAGAAATATCCGGTTTTGTTCTGGCTAACTCAATCCCAGATATTGCTACAGCATCTTTGTTTGTGTTTTCTGGATATTATCGATGGACTTCATTTTTTTGAATGTTTTTTATCAGGGAACATTTAGTTTTGTCCTTGGAAACATTAATTATTTCCACATGGAGACACCAGCTCTACACATTCGTATTTTCTAGGGAGAAAGCTAGAGGAACTGGGGCAAACAAACATGATATTTCTGTTTGTCTAGATGACATTTTATGCACTTGCCTAACGAAAAGACTTTTCTTTTCTCCAAAACAATTTGTAATGTGATTTTCGCGGTCCATTGCATACCAATTCTACTCCTGTTTGTCCGGATATGACTGGATGAAACCGGAAATATCTGGTTTTCTTTTAGCTAACTCAATCCCAGATATGGCTACAGCCTCTGTGTTTGTGTTTTCTGGGTATTATCCACGGACTTTACTGTTTTGGATGTTTTGTTTCAGGGAACATTTATTTTGCCCTTGGAAACCCTAATTGGTTCCACATGGAGACACCAGCTCTACATATTTGTATTTTCTAGGGAGAAAGGTAGAGGAACTGCGGAAAACAAACATGATGTTTCTGTTTGTATCGATGACATTTTATCTACTGGCCTAATGAAAAACTTTGCTTTTCTCCAAAACCATTTGTACTGTGATTTTCTCGGTCCATTGCATACAAATTCGACACCAGTTTGCCCGGATATGACTGGATGAAAGCAGAAATATCTGGTTGTGTTTTGGATAACTCAATCCCAGATATTGCTACAGCCTCTGTGTTTGTGTATTCCTGATATTATCCACGGACTTTATTGTTTTGAATGTTATTTTCAGGGAACATTCAATTTTGTGCTTGGAAACACTAATTGGTTGCACATGGAGACACCAGCTCTACACATTCGTATTTTCCAGGGAGAAAGCTAGAGGAACTACGGCAAACAAACATGATATTTCTGTTTGTGTAGATGACATTTTATGCACTTGCCTAACGAAAAGACTTTCTTTTTCTCCAAAACCATATTTACTGTGATTTTCTCGGTCCATTGCATACGAATTCCACACCACTTTGTCCAGATATGACTGGATGAAACCGGAAATATCTGGTTTTTTTTTTTTTTTTTTTTGGCTATCTGAATCCCAGATATTGCTCCAGCCTCTATGTTTGTTTTTTCTGGATATTCACCACAGACATTATTGTTTTGAATGTTTTTTATCAGGGAACATTTTATTTTGAGCTTTGATACATTAATTGGTTCCACATGGATATACCAGCTCTACACATTCGTATATTCTAGGGAGAAAGCTAGAGGAACTGCGACAAACAAACATGATATTTCTGTTTGTATGGATGACAATTTATGCCCTTGCCTAAAGAAAAGACTTTGCTTTTCTCCAAAACCATTTTTACTGTGATTTTCTCGGTCCATTGCATACGAATTCCACACCAGTTTGTCCGGATATGGCTGGATGAAACCAGAAATATCCGGTTGTGTTTTGGCTAACTCAATCAGAAATATTGTGAAAGCCTCTGTGTTTGTGTTTTCTGGATATTATCGATGGACTTTATTATTTTGAATGGTTTTGTCAGGGAACATTTAATTTTGTACCGTAGAAACACTAATTGGTTCCACATGGAGACACGAGCTCTACATATTCGTATTTTCTAGGGACAAAGCCAGAGGAACTGTGGCAGACAAACATGATATTTCTGTTTGTATAGATGACATTTTATGCACTTGCCTAAGGAAAAGACTTTGCTTTTCTCCAAAACCATTTGTACTGTGATTTTCTCGGTCCATTGCATACGAATTCCATACCAGTTTGTCCGGATATATCTGGATGAAACCAGAAATATCCGGTAGTGCTTTGGCTAACTCAATCCAAAATACTATGAAAGCCTCTGTGTTTGTGTTTTCTGGATATTGTTGATGGACTTTATTATTTCGAATGTTTTTATCAGTGAACATTTAATTTTGTACCGTAGAAACTCTAATTGTTTCATCATTGGGACACCAGCTCTACACATTCGTATTTTCTAGGGAGAAAGCTAGAGGAACTGCGGCAAACAAACATCATATTTCTGTCAGTACAGATGACATTTTAGGCACTTGCCTAACGAAAAGACTTTGCTTTTCACAAGAACTATTTTTACTGTGATTTCCCCTGTCCATTGCATACGAATTCCACACCAGTTTGTCCGGATATGACTGGATGAAACCAGAAATATCCGGTTTTGTTCTGGCTAACTCAATCCCAGATATTGCTACAGCATCTTTGTTTGTGTTTTCTGGATATTATCGATGGACTTCATTTTTTTGAATGTTTTTAATCAGGGAACATTTAGTTTTGTCCTTGGAAACATTAATTATTTCCACATGGAGACACCAGCTCTACACATTCGTATTTTCTAGGGAGAAAGCTAGAGGAACTGGGGCAAACAAACATGATATTTCTGTTTGTCTAGATGACATTTTATGCACTTGCCTAACGAAAAGACTTTTCTTTTCTCCAAAACAATTTGTAATGTGATTTTCGCGGTCCATTGCATACCAATTCTACTCCTGTTTGTCCGGATATGACTGGATGAAACCGGAAATATCTGGTTTTCTTTTAGCTAACTCAATCCCAGATATGGCTACAGCCTCTGTGTTTGTGTTTTCTGGGTATTATCCACGGACTTTACTGTTTTGGATGTTTTGTTTCAGGGAACATTTATTTTGCCCTTGGAAACCCTAATTGGTTCCACATGGAGACACCAGCTCTACATATTTGTATTTTCTAGGGAGAAAGGTAGAGGAACTGCGGAAAACAAACATGATGTTTCTGTTTGTATCGATGACATTTTATCTACTGGCCTAATGAAAAACTTTGCTTTTCTCCAAAACCATTTGTACTGTGATTTTCTCGGTCCATTGCATACAAATTCGACACCAGTTTGCCCGGATATGACTGGATGAAAGCAGAAATATCTGGTTGTGTTTTGGATAACTCAATCCCAGATATTGCTACAGCCTCTGTGTTTGTGTATTCCTGATATTATCCACGGACTTTATTGTTTTGAATGTTATTTTCAGGGAACATTCAATTTTGTGCTTGGAAACACTAATTGGTTGCACATGGAGACACCAGCTCTACACATTCGTATTTTCCAGGGAGAAAGCTAGAGGAACTACGGCAAACAAACATGATATTTCTGTTTGTGTAGATGACATTTTATGCACTTGCCTAACGAAAAGACTTTCTTTTTCTCCAAAACCATATTTACTGTGATTTTCTCGGTCCATTGCATACGAATTCCACACCACTTTGTCCAGATATGACTGGATGAAACCGGAAATATCTGGTTTGTTTTTTTTTTTTTTTTGGCTATCTGAATCCCAGATATTGCTCCAGCCTCTATGTTTGTTTTTTCTGGATATTCACCACAGACATTATTGTTTTGAATGTTTTTTATCAGGGAACATTTTATTTTGAGCTTTGATACATTAATTGGTTCCACATGGATATACCAGCTCTACACATTCGTATATTCTAGGGAGAAAGCTAGAGGAACTGCGACAAACAAACATGATATTTCTGTTTGTATGGATGACAATTTATGCCCTTGCCTAAAGAAAAGACTTTGCTTTTCTCCAAAACCATTTTTACTGTGATTTTCTCGGTCCATTGCATACGAATTCCACACCAGTTTGTCCGGATATGGCTGGATGAAACCAGAAATATCCGGTTGTGTTTTGGCTAACTCAATCAGAAATATTGTGAAAGCCTCTGTGTTTGTGTTTTCTGGATATTATCGATGGACTTTATTATTTTGAATGGTTTTGTCAGGGAACATTTAATTTTGTACCGTAGAAACACTAATTGGTTCCACATGGAGACACGAGCTCTACATATTCGTATTTTCTAGGGACAAAGCCAGAGGAACTGTGGCAGACAAACATGATATTTCTGTTTGTATAGATGACATTTTATGCACTTGCCTAAGGAAAAGACTTTGCTTTTCTCCAAAACCATTTGTACTGTGATTTTCTCGGTCCATTGCATACGAATTCCATACCAGTTTGTCCGGATATATCTGGATGAAACCAGAAATATCCGGTAGTGCTTTGGCTAACTCAATCCAAAATACTATGAAAGCCTCTGTGTTTGTGTTTTCTGGATATTGTTGATGGACTTTATTATTTCGAATGTTTTTATCAGTGAACATTTAATTTTGTACCGTAGAAACTCTAATTGTTTCATCATTGGGACACCAGCTCTACACATTCGTATTTTCTAGGGAGAAAGCTAGAGGAACTGCGGCAAACAAACATCATATTTCTGTCAGTACAGATGACATTTTAGGCACTTGCCTAACGAAAAGACTTTGCTTTTCACAAGAACTATTTTTACTGTGATTTCCCCTGTCCATTGCATACGAATTCCACACCAGTTTGTCCGGATATGACTGGATGAAACCAGAAATATCCGGTTTTGTTCTGGCTAACTCAATCCCAGATATTGCTACAGCATCTTTGTTTGTGTTTTCTGGATATTATCGATGGACTTCATTTTTTTGAATGTTTTTAATCAGGGAACATTTAGTTTTGTCCTTGGAAACATTAATTATTTCCACATGGAGACACCAGCTCTACACATTCGTATTTTCTAGGGAGAAAGCTAGAGGAACTGGGGCAAACAAACATGATATTTCTGTTTGTCTAGATGACATTTTATGCACTTGCCTAACGAAAAGACTTTTCTTTTCTCCAAAACAATTTGTAATGTGATTTTCTCGGTCCATTGCATACCAATTCTACTCCTGTTTGTCCGGATATGACTGGATGAAACCGGAAATATCTGGTTTTCTTTTAGCTAACTCAATCCCAGATATGGCTACAGCCTCTGTGTTTGTGTTTTCTGGATATTATCCACGGACTTTACTGTTTTGGATGTTTTGTTTCAGGGAACATTTAATTTTGCCCTTGGAAACCCTAATTGGTTCCACATGGAGACACCAGCTCTACATATTTGTATTTTCTAGGGAGAAAGGTAGAGGAACTGCGGAAAACAAACATGATGTTTCTGTTTGTATCAATGACATTTTATCTACTGGCCTAATGAAAAACTTTGCTTTTCTCCAAAACCATTTGTACTGTGATTTTCTCGGTCCATTGCATACAAATTCGACACCAGTTTGCCCGGATATGACTGGATGAAAGCAGAAATATCTGGTTGTGTTTTGGATAACTCAATCCCAGATATTGCTACAGCCTCTGTGTTTGTGTATTCCTGATATTATCCACGGACTTTATTGTTTTGAATGTTATTTTCAGGGAACATTCAATTTTGTGCTTGGAAACACTAATTGGTTGCACATGGAGACACCAGCTCTACACATTCGTATTTTCCAGGGAGAAAGCTAGAGGAACTACGGCAAACAAACATGATATTTCTGTTTGTGTAGATGACATTTTATGCACTTGCCTAACGAAAAGACTTTCTTTTTCTCCAAAACCATATTTACTGTGATTTTCTCGGTCCATTGCATACGAATTCCACACCACTTTGTCCAGATATGACTGGATGAAACCGGAAATATCTGGTTTGTTTTTTTTTTTTTTTTGGCTATCTGAATCCCAGATATTGCTCCAGCCTCTATGTTTGTTTTTTCTGGATATTCACCACAGACATTATTGTTTTGAATGTTTTTTATCGGGGAACATTTTATTTTGAGCTTTGATACATTAATTGGTTCCACATGGATATACCAGCTCTACACATTCGTATATTCTAGGGAGAAAGCTAGAGGAACTGCGACAAACAAACATGATATTTCTGTTTGTATGGATGACAATTTATGCCCTTGCCTAAAGAAAAGACTTTGCTTTTCTCCAAAACCATTTTTACTGTGATTTTCTCGGTCCATTGCATACGAATTCCACACCAGTTTGTCCGGATATGGCTGGATGAAACCAGAAATATCCGGTTGTGTTTTGGCTAACTCAATCAGAAATATTGTGAAAGCCTCTGTGTTTGTGTTTTCTGGGTATTATCGATGGACTTTATTATTTTGAATGGTTTTGTCAGGGAACATTTAATTTTGTACCGTAGAAACACTAATTGGTTCCACATGGAGACACGAGCTCTACATATTCGTATTTTCTAGGGACAAAGCCAGAGGAACTGTGGCAGACAAACATGATATTTCTGTTTGTATAGATGACATTTTATGCACTTGCCTAAGGAAAAGACTTTGCTTTTCTCCAAAACCATTTGTACTGTGATTTTCTCGGTCCATTGCATACGAATTCCACACCAGTTTGTCCGGATATATCTGGATGAAACCAGAAATATCCGGTAGTGCTTTGGCTAACTCAATCCAAAATACTATGAAAGCCTCTGTGTTTGTGTTTTCTGGATATTGTTGATGGACTTTATTATTTCGAATGTTTTTATCAGTGAACATTTAATTTTGTACCGTAGAAACTCTAATTGTTTCATCATTGGGACACCAGCTCTACACATTCGTATTTTCTAGGGAGAAAGCTAGAGGAACTGCGGCAAACAAACATCATATTTCTGTCAGTACAGATGACATTTTAGGCACTTGCCTAACGAAAAGACTTTGCTTTTCACAAGAACTATTTTTACTGTGATTTCCCCTGTCCATTGCATACGAATTCCACACCAGTTTGCCCGGATATGACTGGATGAAACCAGAAATATCCGGTTTTGTTCTGGCTAACTCAATCCCAGATATTGCTACAGCATCTTTGTTTGTGTTTTCTGGATATTATCGATGGACTTCATTTTTTTGAATGTTTTTAATCAGGGAACATTTAGTTTTGTCCTTGGAAACATTAATTATTTCCACATGGAGACACCAGCTCTACACATTCGTATTTTCTAGGGAGAAAGCTAGAGGAACTGGGGCAAACAAACATGATATTTCTGTTTGTCTAGATGACATTTTATGCACTTGCCTAACGAAAAGACTTTTCTTTTCTCCAAAACAATTTGTAATGTGATTTTCGTGGTCCATTGCATACCAATTCTACTCCTGTTTGTCCGGATATGACTGGATGAAACCAGAAATATCTGGTTTTCTTTTAGCTAACTCAATCCCAGATATGGCTACAGCCTCTGTGTTTGTGTTTTCTGGATATTATCCACGGACTTTACTGTTTTGGATGTTTTGTTTCAGGGAACATTTAATTTTGCCCTTGGAAACCCTAATTGGTTCCACATGGAGACACCAGCTCTACATATTTGTATTTTCTAGGGAGAAAGGTAGAGGAACTGCGGAAAACAAACATGATGTTTCTGTTTGTATCGATGACATTTTATCTACTGGCCTAATGAAAAACTTTGCTTTTCTCCAAAACCATTTGTACTGTGATTTTCTCGGTCCATTGCATACAAATTCGACACCAGTTTGCCCGGATATGACTGGATGAAAGCAGAAATATCTGGTTGTGTTTTGGATAACTCAATCCCAGATATTGCTACAGCCTCTGTGTTTGTGTATTCCTGATATTATCCACGGACTTTATTGTTTTGAATGTTATTTTCAGGGAACATTCAATTTTGTGCTTGGAAACACTAATTGGTTGCACATGGAGACACCAGCTCTACACATTCGTATTTTCCAGGGAGAAAGCTAGAGGAACTACGGCAAACAAACATGATATTTCTGTTTGTATAGATGACATTTTATGCACTTGCCTAACGAAAAGACATTCTTTTTCTCCAAAACCATATTTACTGTGATTTTCTCGGTCCATTGCATACGAATTCCACACCACTTTGTCCAGATATGACTGGATGAAACCGGAAATATCTGGTTTGTTTTTTTTTTTTTTTGGCTATCTGAATCCCAGATATTGCTCCAGCCTCTTTGTTTGTTTTTTCTGGATATTCACCACAGACATTATTGTTTTGAATGTTTTTTATCGGGGAACATTTTATTTTGAGCTTTGATACATTAATTGGTTCCACATGGATATACCAGCTCTACACATTCGTATATTCTAGGGAGAAAGCTAGAGGAACTGCGACAAACAAACATGATATTTCTGTTTGTATGGATGACAATTTATGCCCTTGCCTAAAGAAAAGACTTTGCTTTTCTCCAAAACCATTTTTACTGTGATTTTCTCGGTCCATTGCATACGAATTCCACACCAGTTTGTCCGGATATGGCTGGATGAAACCAGAAATATCCGGTTGTGTTTTGGCTAACTCAATCAGAAATATTGTGAAAGCCTCTGTGTTTGTGTTTTCTGGATATTATCGATGGACTTTATTATTTTGAATGGTTTTGTCAGGGAACATTTAATTTTGTACCGTAGAAACACTAATTGGTTCCACATGGAGACACGAGCTCTACATATTCGTATTTTCTAGGGACAAAGCCAGAGGAACTGTGGCAGACAAACATGATATTTCTGTTTGTATAGATGACATTTTATGCACTTGCCTAAGGAAAAGACTTTGCTTTTCTCCAAAACCATTTGTACTGTGATTTTCTCGGTCCATTGCATACGAATTCCACACCAGTTTGTCCGGATATATCTGGATGAAACCAGAAATATCCGGTAGTGCTTTGGCTAACTCAATCCAAAATACTATGAAAGCCTCTGTGTTTGTGTTTTCTGGATATTGTTGATGGACTTTATTATTTCGAATGTTTTTATCAGTGAACATTTAATTTTGTACCGTAGAAACTCTAATTGTTTCATCATTGGGACACCAGCTCTACACATTCGTATTTTCTAGGGAGAAAGCTAGAGGAACTGCGGCAAACAAACATCATATTTCTGTCAGTACAGATGACATTTTAGGCACTTGCCTAACGAAAAGACTTTGCTTTTCACAAGAACTATTTTTACTGTGATTTCCCCTGTCCATTGCATACGAATTCCACACCAGTTTGTCCGGATATGACTGGATGAAACCAGAAATATCCGGTTTTGTTCTGGCTAACTCAATCCCAGATATTGCTACAGCATCTTTGTTTGTGTTTTCTGGATATTATCGATGGACTTCATTTTTTTGAATGTTTTTTATCAGGGAACATTTAGTTTTGTCCTTGGAAACATTAATTATTTCCACATGGAGACACCAGCTCTACACATTCGTATTTTCTAGGGAGAAAGCTAGAGGAACTGGGGCAAACAAACATGATATTTCTGTTTGTCTAGATGACATTTTATGCACTTGCCTAACGAAAAGACTTTTCTTTTCTCCAAAACAATTTGTAATGTGATTTTCGCGGTCCATTGCATACCAATTCTACTCCTGTTTGTCCGGATATGACTGGATGAAACCAGAAATATCTGGTTTTCTTTTAGCTAACTCAATCCCAGATATGGCTACAGCCTCTGTGTTTGTGTTTTCTGGATATTATCCACGGACTTTACTGTTTTGGATGTTTTGTTTCAGGGAACATTTAATTTTGCCCTTGGAAACCCTAATTGGTTCCACATGGAGACACCAGCTCTACATATTTGTATTTTCTAGGGAGAAAGGTAGAGGAACTGCGGAAAACAAACATGATGTTTCTGTTTGTATCGATGACATTTTATCTACTGGCCTAATGAAAAACTTTGCTTTTCTCCAAAACCATTTGTACTGTGATTTTCTCGGTCCATTGCATACAAATTCGACACCAGTTTGCCCGGATATGACTGGATGAAAGCAGAAATATCTGGTTGTGTTTTGGATAACTCAATCCCAGATATTGCTACAGCCTCTGTGTTTGTGTATTCCTGATATTATCCACGGACTTTATTGTTTTGAATGTTATTTTCAGGGAACATTCAATTTTGTGCTTGGAAACACTAATTGGTTGCACATGGAGACACCAGCTCTACACATTCGTATTTTCCAGGGAGAAAGCTAGAGGAACTACGGCAAACAAACATGATATTTCTGTTTGTGTAGATGACATTTTATGCACTTGCCTAACGAAAAGACTTTCTTTTTCTCCAAAACCATATTTACTGTGATTTTCTCGGTCCATTGCATACGAATTCCACACCACTTTGTCCAGATATGACTGGATGAAACCGGAAATATCTGGTTTGTTTTTTTTTTTTTTTTTGGCTATCTGAATCCCAGATATTGCTCCAGCCTCTATGTTTGTTTTTTCTGGATATTCACCACAGACATTATTGTTTTGAATGTTTTTTATCGGGGAACATTTTATTTTGAGCTTTGATACATTAATTGGTTCCACATGGATATACCAGCTCTACACATTCGTATATTCTAGGGAGAAAGCTAGAGGAACTGCGACAAACAAACATGATATTTCGGTTTGTATGGATGACAATTTATGCCCTTGCCTAAAGAAAAGACTTTGCTTTTCTCCAAAACCATTTTTACTGTGATTTTCTCGGTCCATTGCATACAAATTCCACACCAGTTTGTCCGGATATGGCTGGATGAAACCAGAAATATCCGGTTGTGTTTTGGCTAACTCAATCAGAAATATTGTGAAAGCCTCTGTGTTTGTGTTTTCTGGATATTATCGATGGACTTTATTATTTTGAATGGTTTTGTCAGGGAACATTTAATTTTGTACCGTAGAAACACTAATTGGTTCCACATGGAGACACGAGCTCTACATATTCGTATTTTCTAGGGACAAAGCCAGAGGAACTGTGGCAGACAAACATGATATTTCTGTTTGTATAGATGACATTTTATGCACTTGCCTAAGGAAAAGACTTTGCTTTTCTCCAAAACCATTTGTACTGTGATTTTCTCGGTCCATTGCATACGAATTCCACACCAGTTTGTCCGGATATATCTGGATGAAACCAGAAATATCCGGTAGTGCTTTGGCTAACTCAATCCAAAATACTATGAAAGCCTCTGTGTTTGTGTTTTCTGGATATTGTTGATGGACTTTATTATTTCGAATGTTTTTATCAGTGAACATTTAATTTTGTACCGTAGAAACTCTAATTGTTTCATCATTGGGACACCAGCTCTACACATTCGTATTTTCTAGGGAGAAAGCTAGAGGAACTGCGGCAAACAAACATCATATTTCTGTCAGTACAGATGACATTTTAGGCACTTGCCTAACGAAAAGACTTTGCTTTTCACAAGAACTATTTTTACTGTGATTTCCCCTGTCCATTGCATACGAATTCCACACCAGTTTGTCCGGATATGACTGGATGAAACCAGAAATATCCGGTTTTGTTCTGGCTAACTCAATCCCAGATATTGCTACAGCATCTTTGTTTGTGTTTTCTGGATATTATCGATGGACTTCATTTTTTTGAATGTTTTTTATCAGGGAACATTTAGTTTTGTCCTTGGAAACATTAATTATTTCCACATGGAGACACCAGCTCTACACATTCGTATTTTCTAGGGAGAAAGCTAGAGGAACTGGGGCAAACAAACATGATATTTCTGTTTGTCTAGATGACATTTTATGCACTTGCCTAACGAAAAGACTTTTCTTTTCTCCAAAACAATTTGTAATGTGATTTTCGCGGTCCATTGCATACCAATTCTACTCCTGTTTGTCCGGATATGACTGGATGAAACCGGAAATATCTGGTTTTCTTTTAGCTAACTCAATCCCAGATATGGCTACAGCCTCTGTGTTTGTGTTTTCTGGGTATTATCCACGGACTTTACTGTTTTGGATGTTTTGTTTCAGGGAACATTTATTTTGCCCTTGGAAACCCTAATTGGTTCCACATGGAGACACCAGCTCTACATATTTGTATTTTCTAGGGAGAAAGGTAGAGGAACTGCGGAAAACAAACATGATGTTTCTGTTTGTATCGATGACATTTTATCTACTGGCCTAATGAAAAACTTTGCTTTTCTCCAAAACCATTTGTACTGTGATTTTCTCGGTCCATTGCATACAAATTCGACACCAGTTTGCCCGGATATGACTGGATGAAAGCAGAAATATCTGGTTGTGTTTTGGATAACTCAATCCCAGATATTGCTACAGCCTCTGTGTTTGTGTATTCCTGATATTATCCACGGACTTTATTGTTTTGAATGTTATTTTCAGGGAACATTCAATTTTGTGCTTGGAAACACTAATTGGTTGCACATGGAGACACCAGCTCTACACATTCGTATTTTCCAGGGAGAAAGCTAGAGGAACTACGGCAAACAAACATGATATTTCTGTTTGTGTAGATGACATTTTATGCACTTGCCTAACGAAAAGACTTTCTTTTTCTCCAAAACCATATTTACTGTGATTTTCTCGGTCCATTGCATACGAATTCCACACCACTTTGTCCAGATATGACTGGATGAAACCGGAAATATCTGGTTTTTTTTTTTTTTTTTTTTGGCTATCTGAATCCCAGATATTGCTCCAGCCTCTATGTTTGTTTTTTCTGGATATTCACCACAGACATTATTGTTTTGAATGTTTTTTATCAGGGAACATTTTATTTTGAGCTTTGATACATTAATTGGTTCCACATGGATATACCAGCTCTACACATTCGTATATTCTAGGGAGAAAGCTAGAGGAACTGCGACAAACAAACATGATATTTCTGTTTGTATGGATGACAATTTATGCCCTTGCCTAAAGAAAAGACTTTGCTTTTCTCCAAAACCATTTTTACTGTGATTTTCTCGGTCCATTGCATACGAATTCCACACCAGTTTGTCCGGATATGGCTGGATGAAACCAGAAATATCCGGTTGTGTTTTGGCTAACTCAATCAGAAATATTGTGAAAGCCTCTGTGTTTGTGTTTTCTGGATATTATCGATGGACTTTATTATTTTGAATGGTTTTGTCAGGGAACATTTAATTTTGTACCGTAGAAACACTAATTGGTTCCACATGGAGACACGAGCTCTACATATTCGTATTTTCTAGGGACAAAGCCAGAGGAACTGTGGCAGACAAACATGATATTTCTGTTTGTATAGATGACATTTTATGCACTTGCCTAAGGAAAAGACTTTGCTTTTCTCCAAAACCATTTGTACTGTGATTTTCTCGGTCCATTGCATACGAATTCCATACCAGTTTGTCCGGATATATCTGGATGAAACCAGAAATATCCGGTAGTGCTTTGGCTAACTCAATCCAAAATACTATGAAAGCCTCTGTGTTTGTGTTTTCTGGATATTGTTGATGGACTTTATTATTTCGAATGTTTTTATCAGTGAACATTTAATTTTGTACCGTAGAAACTCTAATTGTTTCATCATTGGGACACCAGCTCTACACATTCGTATTTTCTAGGGAGAAAGCTAGAGGAACTGCGGCAAACAAACATCATATTTCTGTCAGTACAGATGACATTTTAGGCACTTGCCTAACGAAAAGACTTTGCTTTTCACAAGAACTATTTTTACTGTGATTTCCCCTGTCCATTGCATACGAATTCCACACCAGTTTGTCCGGATATGACTGGATGAAACCAGAAATATCCGGTTTTGTTCTGGCTAACTCAATCCCAGATATTGCTACAGCATCTTTGTTTGTGTTTTCTGGATATTATCGATGGACTTCATTTTTTTGAATGTTTTTAATCAGGGAACATTTAGTTTTGTCCTTGGAAACATTAATTATTTCCACATGGAGACACCAGCTCTACACATTCGTATTTTCTAGGGAGAAAGCTAGAGGAACTGGGGCAAACAAACATGATATTTCTGTTTGTCTAGATGACATTTTATGCACTTGCCTAACGAAAAGACTTTTCTTTTCTCCAAAACAATTTGTAATGTGATTTTCTCGGTCCATTGCATACCAATTCTACTCCTGTTTGTCCGGATATGACTGGATGAAACCGGAAATATCTGGTTTTCTTTTAGCTAACTCAATCCCAGATATGGCTACAGCCTCTGTGTTTGTGTTTTCTGGATATTATCCACGGACTTTACTGTTTTGGATGTTTTGTTTCAGGGAACATTTAATTTTGCCCTTGGAAACCCTAATTGGTTCCACATGGAGACACCAGCTCTACATATTTGTATTTTCTAGGGAGAAAGGTAGAGGAACTGCGGAAAACAAACATGATGTTTCTGTTTGTATCAATGACATTTTATCTACTGGCCTAATGAAAAACTTTGCTTTTCTCCAAAACCATTTGTACTGTGATTTTCTCGGTCCATTGCATACAAATTCGACACCAGTTTGCCCGGATATGACTGGATGAAAGCAGAAATATCTGGTTGTGTTTTGGATAACTCAATCCCAGATATTGCTACAGCCTCTGTGTTTGTGTATTCCTGATATTATCCACGGACTTTATTGTTTTGAATGTTATTTTCAGGGAACATTCAATTTTGTGCTTGGAAACACTAATTGGTTGCACATGGAGACACCAGCTCTACACATTCGTATTTTCCAGGGAGAAAGCTAGAGGAACTACGGCAAACAAACATGATATTTCTGTTTGTGTAGATGACATTTTATGCACTTGCCTAACGAAAAGACTTTCTTTTTCTCCAAAACCATATTTACTGTGATTTTCTCGGTCCATTGCATACGAATTCCACACCACTTTGTCCAGATATGACTGGATGAAACCGGAAATATCTGGTTTGTTTTTTTTTTTTTTTTGGCTATCTGAATCCCAGATATTGCTCCAGCCTCTATGTTTGTTTTTTCTGGATATTCACCACAGACATTATTGTTTTGAATGTTTTTTATCGGGGAACATTTTATTTTGAGCTTTGATACATTAATTGGTTCCACATGGATATACCAGCTCTACACATTCGTATATTCTAGGGAGAAAGCTAGAGGAACTGCGACAAACAAACATGATATTTCTGTTTGTATGGATGACAATTTATGCCCTTGCCTAAAGAAAAGACTTTGCTTTTCTCCAAAACCATTTTTACTGTGATTTTCTCGGTCCATTGCATACGAATTCCACACCAGTTTGTCCGGATATGGCTGGATGAAACCAGAAATATCCGGTTGTGTTTTGGCTAACTCAATCAGAAATATTGTGAAAGCCTCTGTGTTTGTGTTTTCTGGGTATTATCGATGGACTTTATTATTTTGAATGGTTTTGTCAGGGAACATTTAATTTTGTACCGTAGAAACACTAATTGGTTCCACATGGAGACACGAGCTCTACATATTCGTATTTTCTAGGGACAAAGCCAGAGGAACTGTGGCAGACAAACATGATATTTCTGTTTGTATAGATGACATTTTATGCACTTGCCTAAGGAAAAGACTTTGCTTTTCTCCAAAACCATTTGTACTGTGATTTTCTCGGTCCATTGCATACGAATTCCATACCAGTTTGTCCGGATATATCTGGATGAAACCAGAAATATCCGGTAGTGCTTTGGCTAACTCAATCCAAAATACTATGAAAGCCTCTGTGTTTGTGTTTTCTGGATATTGTTGATGGACTTTATTATTTCGAATGTTTTTATCAGTGAACATTTAATTTTGTACCGTAGAAACTCTAATTGTTTCATCATTGGGACACCAGCTCTACACATTCGTATTTTCTAGGGAGAAAGCTAGAGGAACTGCGGCAAACAAACATCATATTTCTGTCAGTACAGATGACATTTTAGGCACTTGCCTAACGAAAAGACTTTGCTTTTCACAAGAACTATTTTTACTGTGATTTCCCCTGTCCATTGCATACGAATTCCACACCAGTTTGTCCGGATATGACTGGATGAAACCAGAAATATCCGGTTTTGTTCTGGCTAACTCAATCCCAGATATTGCTACAGCATCTTTGTTTGTGTTTTCTGGATATTATCGATGGACTTCATTTTTTTGAATGTTTTTAATCAGGGAACATTTAGTTTTGTCCTTGGAAACATTAATTATTTCCACATGGAGACACCAGCTCTACACATTCGTATTTTCTAGGGAGAAAGCTAGAGGAACTGGGGCAAACAAACATGATATTTCTGTTTGTCTAGATGACATTTTATGCACTTGCCTAACGAAAAGACTTTTCTTTTCTCCAAAACAATTTGTAATGTGATTTTCTCGGTCCATTGCATACCAATTCTACTCCTGTTTGTCCGGATATGACTGGATGAAACCGGAAATATCTGGTTTTCTTTTAGCTAACTCAATCCCAGATATGGCTACAGCCTCTGTGTTTGTGTTTTCTGGATATTATCCACGGACTTTACTGTTTTGGATGTTTTGTTTCAGGGAACATTTAATTTTGCCCTTGGAAACCCTAATTGGTTCCACATGGAGACACCAGCTCTACATATTTGTATTTTCTAGGGAGAAAGGTAGAGGAACTGCGGAAAACAAACATGATGTTTCTGTTTGTATCGATGACATTTTATCTACTGGCCTAATGAAAAACTTTGCTTTTCTCCAAAACCATTTGTACTGTGATTTTCTCGGTCCATTGCATACAAATTCGACACCAGTTTGCCCGGATATGACTGGATGAAAGCAGAAATATCTGGTTGTGTTTTGGATAACTCAATCCCAGATATTGCTACAGCCTCTGTGTTTGTGTATTCCTGATATTATCCACGGACTTTATTGTTTTGAATGTTATTTTCAGGGAACATTCAATTTTGTGCTTGGAAACACTAATTGGTTGCACATGGAGACACCAGCTCTACACATTCGTATTTTCCAGGGAGAAAGCTAGAGGAACTACGGCAAACAAACATGATATTTCTGTTTGTGTAGATGACATTTTATGCACTTGCCTAACGAAAAGACTTTCTTTTTCTCCAAAACCATATTTACTGTGATTTTCTCGGTCCATTGCATACGAATTCCACACCACTTTGTCCAGATATGACTGGATGAAACCGGAAATATCTGGTTTGTTTTTTTTTTTTTTTTGGCTATCTGAATCCCAGATATTGCTCCAGCCTCTATGTTTGTTTTTTCTGGATATTCACCACAGACATTATTGTTTTGAATGTTTTTTATCGGGGAACATTTTATTTTGAGCTTTGATACATTAATTGGTTCCACATGGATATACCAGCTCTACACATTCGTATATTCTAGGGAGAAAGCTAGAGGAACTGCGACAAACAAACATGATATTTCTGTTTGTATGGATGACAATTTATGCCCTTGCCTAAAGAAAAGACTTTGCTTTTCTCCAAAACCATTTTTACTGTGATTTTCTCGGTCCATTGCATACGAATTCCACACCAGTTTGTCCGGATATGGCTGGATGAAACCAGAAATATCCGGTTGTGTTTTGGCTAACTCAATCAGAAATATTGTGAAAGCCTCTGTGTTTGTGTTTTCTGGATATTATCGATGGACTTTATTATTTTGAATGGTTTTGTCAGGGAACATTTAATTTTGTACCGTAGAAACACTAATTGGTTCCACATGGAGACACGAGCTCTACATATTCGTATTTTCTAGGGACAAAGCCAGAGGAACTGTGGCAGACAAACATGATATTTCTGTTTGTATAGATGACATTTTATGCACTTGCCTAAGGAAAAGACTTTGCTTTTCTCCAAAACCATTTGTACTGTGATTTTCTCGGTCCATTGCATACGAATTCCACACCAGTTTGTCCGGATATATCTGGATGAAACCAGAAATATCCGGTAGTGCTTTGGCTAACTCAATCCAAAATACTATGAAAGCCTCTGTGTTTGTGTTTTCTGGATATTGTTGATGGACTTTATTATTTCGAATGTTTTTATCAGTGAACATTTAATTTTGTACCGTAGAAACTCTAATTGTTTCATCATTGGGACACCAGCTCTACACATTCGTATTTTCTAGGGAGAAAGCTAGAGGAACTGCAGCAAACAAACATCATATTTCTGTCAGTACAGATGACATTTTAGGCACTTGCCTAACGAAAAGACTTTGCTTTTCACAAGAACTATTTTTACTGTGATTTCCCCTGTCCATTGCATACGAATTCCACACCAGTTTGTCCGGATATGACTGGATGAAACCAGAAATATCCGGTTTTGTTCTGGCTAACTCAATCCCAGATATTGCTACAGCATCTTTGTTTGTGTTTTCTGGATATTATCGATGGACTTCATTTTTTTGAATGTTTTTTATCAGGGAACATTTAGTTTTGTCCTTGGAAACATTAATTATTTCCACATGGAGACACCAGCTCTACACATTCGTATTTTCTAGGGAGAAAGCTAGAGGAACTGGGGCAAACAAACATGATATTTCTGTTTGTCTAGATGACATTTTATGCACTTGCCTAACGAAAAGACTTTTCTTTTCTCCAAAACAATTTGTAATGTGATTTTCTCGGTCCATTGCATACCAATTCTACTCCTGTTTGTCCGGATATGACTGGATGAAACCGGAAATATCTGGTTTTCTTTTAGCTAACTCAATCCCAGATATGGCTACAGCCTCTGTGTTTGTGTTTTCTGGATATTATCCACGGACTTTACTGTTTTGGATGTTTTGTTTCAGGGAACATTTAATTTTGCCCTTGGAAACCCTAATTGGTTCCACATGGAGACACCAGCTCTACATATTTGTATTTTCTAGGGAGAAAGGTAGAGGAACTGCGGAAAACAAACATGATGTTTCTGTTTGTATCGATGACATTTTATCTACTGGCCTAATGAAAAACTTTGCTTTTCTCCAAAACCATTTGTACTGTGATTTTCTCGGTCCATTGCATACAAATTCGACACCAGTTTGCCCGGATATGACTGGATGAAAGCAGAAATATCTGGTTGTGTTTTGGATAACTCAATCCCAGATATTGCTACAGCCTCTGTGTTTGTGTATTCCTGATATTATCCACGGACTTTATTGTTTTGAATGTTATTTTCAGGGAACATTCAATTTTGTGCTTGGAAACACTAATTGGTTGCACATGGAGACACCAGCTCTACACATTCGTATTTTCCAGGGAGAAAGCTAGAGGAACTACGGCAAACAAACATGATATTTCTGTTTGTGTAGATGACATTTTATGCACTTGCCTAACGAAAAGACTTTCTTTTTCTCCAAAACCATATTTACTGTGATTTTCTCGGTCCATTGCATACGAATTCCACACCACTTTGTCCAGATATGACTGGATGAAACCGGAAATATCTGGTTTGTTTTTTTTTTTTTTTTTGGCTATCTGAATCCCAGATATTGCTCCAGCCTCTATGTTTGTTTTTTCTGGATATTCACCACAGACATTATTGTTTTGAATGTTTTTTATCGGGGAACATTTTATTTTGAGCTTTGATACATTAATTGGTTCCACATGGATATACCAGCTCTACACATTCGTATATTCTAGGGAGAAAGCTAGAGGAACTGCGACAAACAAACATGATATTTCTGTTTGTATGGATGACAATTTATGCCCTTGCCTAAAGAAAAGACTTTGCTTTTCTCCAAAACCATTTTTACTGTGATTTTCTCGGTCCATTGCATACGAATTCCACACCAGTTTGTCCGGATATGGCTGGATGAAACCAGAAATATCCGGTTGTGTTTTGGCTAACTCAATCAGAAATATTGTGAAAGCCTCTGTGTTTGTGTTTTCTGGATATTATCGATGGACTTTATTATTTTGAATGGTTTTGTCAGGGAACATTTAATTTTGTACCGTAGAAACACTAATTGGTTCCACATGGAGACACGAGCTCTACATATTCGTATTTTCTAGGGACAAAGCCAGAGGAACTGTGGCAGACAAACATGATATTTCTGTTTGTATAGATGACATTTTATGCACTTGCCTAAGGAAAAGACTTTGCTTTTCTCCAAAACCATTTGTACTGTGATTTTCTCGGTCCATTGCATACAAATTCGACACCAGTTTGCCCGGATATGACTGGATGAAAGCAGAAATATCTGGTTGTGTTTTGGATAACTCAATCCCAGATATTGCTACAGCCTCTGTGTTTGTGTATTCCTGATATTATCCACGGACTTTATTGTTTTGAATGTTATTTTCAGGGAACATTCAATTTTGTGCTTGGAAACACTAATTGGTTGCACATGGAGACACCAGCTCTACACATTCGTATTTTCCAGGGAGAAAGCTAGAGGAACTACGGCAAACAAACATGATATTTCTGTTTGTATAGATGACATTTTATGCACTTGCCTAAGGAAAAGACTTTGCTTTTCTCCAAAACCATTTGTACTGTGATTTTCTCGGTCCATTGCATACGAATTCCATACCAGTTTGTCCGGATATATCTGGATGAAACCAGAAATATCCGGTAGTGCTTTGGCTAACTCAATCCAAAATACTATGAAAGCCTCTGTGTTTGTGTTTTCTGGATATTGTTGATGGACTTTATTATTTCGAATGTTTTTATCAGTGAACATTTAATTTTGTACCGTAGAAACTCTAATTGTTTCATCATTGGGACACCAGCTCTACACATTCGTATTTTCTAGGGAGAAAGCTAGAGGAACTGCGGCAAACAAACATCATATTTCTGTCAGTACAGATGACATTTTAGGCACTTGCCTAACGAAAAGACTTTGCTTTTCACAAGAACTATTTTTACTGTGATTTCCCCTGTCCATTGCATACGAATTCCACACCAGTTTGTCCGGATATGACTGGATGAAACCAGAAATATCCGGTTTTGTTCTGGCTAACTCAATCCCAGATATTGCTACAGCATCTTTGTTTGTGTTTTCTGGATATTATCGATGGACTTCATTTTTTTGAATGTTTTTAATCAGGGAACATTTAGTTTTGTCCTTGGAAACATTAATTATTTCCACATGGAGACACCAGCTCTACACATTCGTATTTTCTAGGGAGAAAGCTAGAGGAACTGGGGCAAACAAACATGATATTTCTGTTTGTCTAGATGACATTTTATGCACTTGCCTAACGAAAAGACTTTTCTTTTCTCCAAAACAATTTGTAATGTGATTTTCTCGGTCCATTGCATACCAATTCTACTCCTGTTTGTCCGGATATGACTGGATGAAACCGGAAATATCTGGTTTTCTTTTAGCTAACTCAATCCCAGATATGGCTACAGCCTCTGTGTTTGTGTTTTCTGGATATTATCCACGGACTTTACTGTTTTGGATGTTTTGTTTCAGGGAACATTTAATTTTGCCCTTGGAAACCCTAATTGGTTCCACATGGAGACACCAGCTCTATATATTTGTATTTTCTAGGGAGAAAGGTAGAGGAACTGCGGAAAACAAACATGATGTTTCTGTTTGTATCGATGACATTTTATCTACTGGCCTAATGAAAAACTTTGCTTTTCTCCAAAACCATTTGTACTGTGATTTTCTCGGTCCATTGCATACAAATTCGACACCAGTTTGCCCGGATATGACTGGATGAAAGCAGAAATATCTGGTTGTGTTTTGGATAACTCAATCCCAGATATTGCTACAGCCTCTGTGTTTGTGTATTCCTGATATTATCCACGGACTTTATTGTTTTGAATGTTATTTTCAGGGAACATTCAATTTTGTGCTTGGAAACACTAATTGGTTGCACATGGAGACACCAGCTCTACACATTCGTATTTTCCAGGGAGAAAGCTAGAGGAACTACGGCAAACAAACATGATATTTCTGTTTGTGTAGATGACATTTTATGCACTTGCCTAACGAAAAGACTTTCTTTTTCTCCAAAACCATATTTACTGTGATTTTCTCGGTCCATTGCATACGAATTCCACACCACTTTGTCCAGATATGACTGGATGAAACCGGAAATATCTGGTTTGTTTTTTTTTTTTTTTTTTTTTTGGCTATCTGAATCCCAGATATTGCTCCAGCCTCTATGTTTGTTTTTTCTGGATATTCACCACAGACATTATTGTTTTGAATGTTTTTTATCGGGGAACATTTTATTTTGAGCTTTGATACATTAATTGGTTCCACATGGATATACCAGCTCTACACATTCGTATATTCTAGGGAGAAAGCTAGAGGAACTGCGACAAACAAACATGATATTTCTGTTTGTATGGATGACAATTTATGCCCTTGCCTAAAGAAAAGACTTTGCTTTTCTCCAAAACCATTTTTACTGTGATTTTCTCGGTCCATTGCATACGAATTCCACACCAGTTTGTCCGGATATGGCTGGATGAAACCAGAAATATCCGGTTGTGTTTTGGCTAACTCAATCAGAAATATTGTGAAAGCCTCTGTGTTTGTGTTTTCTGGATATTATCGATGGACTTTATTATTTTGAATGGTTTTGTCAGGGAACATTTAATTTTGTACCGTAGAAACACTAATTGGTTCCACATGGAGACACGAGCTCTACATATTCGTATTTTCTAGGGACAAAGCCAGAGGAACTGTGGCAGACAAACATGATATTTCTGTTTGTATAGATGACATTTTATGCACTTGCCTAACGAAAAGACTTTGCTTTTCTCCAAAACCATTTGTACTGTGATTTTCTCGGTCCATTGCATACGAATTCCATACCAGTTTGTCCGGATATATCTGGATGAAACCAGAAATATCCGGTAGTGCTTTGGCTAACTCAATCCAAAATACTATGAAAGCCTCTGTGTTTGTGTTTTCTGGATATTGTTGATGGACTTTATTATTTCGAATGTTTTTATCAGTGAACATTTAATTTTGTACCGTAGAAACTCTAATTGTTTCATCATTGGGACACCAGCTCTACACATTCGTATTTTCTAGGGAGAAAGCTAGAGGAACTGCGGCAAACAAACATCATATTTCTGTCAGTACAGATGACATTTTAGGCACTTGCCTAACGAAAAGACTTTGCTTTTCACAAGAACTATTTTTACTGTGATTTCCCCTGTCCATTGCATACGAATTCCACACCAGTTTGTCCGGATATGACTGGATGAAACCAGAAATATCCGGTTTTGTTCTGGCTAACTCAATCCCAGATATTGCTACAGCATCTTTGTTTGTGTTTTCTGGATATTATCGATGGACTTCATTTTTTTGAATGTTTTTTATCAGGGAACATTTAGTTTTGTCCTTGGAAACATTAATTATTTCCACATGGAGACACCAGCTCTACACATTCGTATTTTCTAGGGAGAAAGCTAGAGGAACTGGGGCAAACAAACATGATATTTCTGTTTGTCTAGATGACATTTTATGCACTTGCCTAACGAAAAGACTTTTCTTTTCTCCAAAACAATTTGTAATGTGATTTTCTCGGTCCATTGCATACCAATTCTACTCCTGTTTGTCCGGATATGACTGGATGAAACCGGAAATATCTGGTTTTCTTTTAGCTAACTCAATCCCAGATATGGCTACAGCCTCTGTGTTTGTGTTTTCTGGATATTATCCACGGACTTTACTGTTTTGGATGTTTTGTTTCAGGGAACATTTAATTTTGCCCTTGGAAACCCTAATTGGTTCCACATGGAGACACCAGCTCTACATATTTGTATTTTCTAGGGAGAAAGGTAGAGGAACTGCGGAAAACAAACATGATGTTTCTGTTTGTATCGATGACATTTTATCTACTGGCCTAATGAAAAACTTTGCTTTTCTCCAAAACCATTTGTACTGTGATTTTCTCGGTCCATTGCATACAAATTCGACACCAGTTTGCCCGGATATGACTGGATGAAAGCAGAAATATCTGGTTGTGTTTTGGATAACTCAATCCCAGATATTGCTACAGCCTCTGTGTTTGTGTATTCCTGATATTATCCACGGACTTTATTGTTTTGAATGTTATTTTCAGGGAACATTCAATTTTGTGCTTGGAAACACTAATTGGTTGCACATGGAGACACCAGCTCTACACATTCGTATTTTCCAGGGAGAAAGCTAGAGGAACTGGGGCAAACAAACATGATATTTCTGTTTGTGTAGATGACATTTTATGCACTTGCCTAACGAAAAGACTTTCTTTTTCTCCAAAACCATATTTACTGTGATTTTCTCGGTCCATTGCATACGAATTCCACACCACTTTGTCCAGATATGACTGGATGAAACTGGAAATATCTGGTTTGTTTTTTTTTTTTTTTTTTTGGCTATCTGAATCCCAGATATTGCTCCAGCCTCTATGTTTGTTTTTTCTGGATATTCACCACAGACATTATTGTTTTGAATGTTTTTTATCGGGGAACATTTTATTTTGAGCTTTGATACATTAATTGGTTCCACATGGATATACCAGCTCTACACATTCGTATATTCTAGGGAGAAAGCTAGAGGAACTGCGACAAACAAACATGATATTTCTGTTTGTATGGATGACAATTTATGCCCTTGCCTAAAGAAAAGACTTTGCTTTTCTCCAAAACCATTTTTACTGTGATTTTCTCGGTCCATTGCATACGAATTCCACACCAGTTTGTCCGGATATGGCTGGATGAAACCAGAAATATCCGGTTGTGTTTTGGCTAACTCAATCAGAAATATTGTGAAAGCCTCTGTGTTTGTGTTTTCTGGATATTATCGATGGACTTTATTATTTTGAATGGTTTTGTCAGGGAACATTTAATTTTGTACCGTAGAAACACTAATTGGTTCCACATGGAGACACGAGCTCTACATATTCGTATTTTCTAGGGACAAAGCCAGAGGAACTGTGGCAGACAAACATGATATTTCTGTTTGTATAGATGACATTTTATGCACTTGCCTAAGGAAAAGACTTTGCTTTTCTCCAAAACCATTTGTACTGTGATTTTCTCGGTCCATTGCATACGAATTCCACACCAGTTTGTCCGGATATATCTGGATGAAACCAGAAATATCCGGTAGTGCTTTGGCTAACTCAATCCAAAATACTATGAAAGCCTCTGTGTTTGTGTTTTCTGGATATTGTTGATGGACTTTATTATTTCGAATGTTTTTATCAGTGAACATTTAATTTTGTACCGTAGAAACTCTAATTGTTTCATCATTGGGACACCAGCTCTACACATTCGTATTTTCTAGGGAGAAAGCTAGAGGAACTGCGGCAAACAAACATCATATTTCTGTCAGTACAGATGACATTTTAGGCACTTGCCTCACGAAAAGACTTTGCTTTTCACAAGAACTATTTTTACTGTGATTTCCCCTGTCCATTGCATACGAATTCCACACCAGTTTGTCCGGATATGACTGGATGAAACCAGAAATATCCGGTTTTGTTCTGGCTAACTCAATCCCAGATATTGCTACAGCATCTTTGTTTGTGTTTTCTGGATATTATCGATGGACTTCATTTTTTTGAATGTTTTTTATCAGGGAACATTTAGTTTTGTCCTTGGAAACATTAATTATTTCCACATGGAGACACCAGCTCTACACATTCGTATTTTCTAGGGAGAAAGCTAGAGGAACTGGGGCAAACAAACATGATATTTCTGTTTGTCTAGATGACATTTTATGCACTTGCCTAACGAAAAGACTTTTCTTTTCTCCAAAACAATTTGTAATGTGATTTTCTCGGTCCATTGCATACCAATTCTACTCCTGTTTGTCCGGATATGACTGGATGAAACCGGAAATATCTGGTTTTCTTTTAGCTAACTCAATCCCAGATATGGCTACAGCCTCTGTGTTTGTGTTTTCTGGATATTATCCACGGACTTTACTGTTTTGGATGTTTTGTTTCAGGGAACATTTAATTTTGCCCTTGGAAACCCTAATTGGTTCCACATGGAGACACCAGCTCTATATATTTGTATTTTCTAGGGAGAAAGGTAGAGGAACTGCGGAAAACAAACATGATGTTTCTGTTTGTATCGATGACATTTTATCTACTGGCCTAATGAAAAACTTTGCTTTTCTCCAAAACCATTTGTACTGTGATTTTCTCGGTCCATTGCATACAAATTCGACACCAGTTTGCCCGGATATGACTGGATGAAAGCAGAAATATCTGGTTGTGTTTTGGATAACTCAATCCCAGATATTGCTACAGCCTCTGTGTTTGTGTATTCCTGATATTATCCACGGACTTTATTGTTTTGAATGTTATTTTCAGGGAACATTCAATTTTGTGCTTGGAAACACTAATTGGTTGCACATGGAGACACCAGCTCTACACATTCGTATTTTCCAGGGAGAAAGCTAGAGGAACTACGGCAAACAAACATGATATTTCTGTTTGTGTAGATGACATTTTATGCACTTGCCTAACGAAAAGACTTTCTTTTTCTCCAAAACCATATTTACTGTGATTTTCTCGGTCCATTGCATACGAATTCCACACCACTTTGTCCAGATATGACTGGATGAAACCGGAAATATCTGGTTTTTTTTTTTTTTTTTTTTTTTTTTTGGCTATCTGAATCCCAGATATTGCTCCAGCCTCTATGTTTGTTTTTTCTGGATATTCACCACAGACATTATTGTTTTGAATGTTTTTTATCGGGGAACATTTTATTTTGAGCTTTGATACATTAATTGGTTCCACATGGATATACCAGCTCTACACATTCGTATATTCTAGGGAGAAAGCTAGAGGAACTGCAACAAACAAACATGATATTTCGGTTTGTATGGATGACAATTTATGCCCTTGCCTAAAGAAAAGACTTTGCTTTTCTCCAAAACCATTTTTACTGTGATTTTCTCGGTCCATTGCATACGAATTCCACACCAGTTTGTCCGGATATGGCTGGATGAAACCAGAAATATCCAGTTGTGTTTTGGCTAACTCAATCAGAAATATTGTGAAAGCCTCTGTGTTTGTGTTTTCTGGATATTATCGATGGACTTTATTATTTTGAATGGTTTTGTCAGGGAACATTTAATTTTGTACCGTAGAAACACTAATTGGTTCCACATGGAGACACGAGCTCTACATATTCGTATTTTCTAGGGACAAAGCCAGAGGAACTGTGGCAGACAAACATGATATTTCTGTTTGTATAGATGACATTTTATGCACTTGCCTAACGAAAAGACTTTGCTTTTCTCCAAAACCATTTGTACTGTGATTTTCTCGGTCCATTGCATACGAATTCCATACCAGTTTGTCCGGATATATCTGGATGAAACCAGAAATATCCGGTAGTGCTTTGGCTAACTCAATCCAAAATACTATGAAAGCCTCTGTGTTTGTGTTTTCTGGATATTGTTGATGGACTTTATTATTTCGAATGTTTTTATCAGTGAACATTTAATTTTGTACCGTAGAAACTCTAATTGTTTCATCATTGGGACACCAGCTCTACACATTCGTATTTTCTAGGGAGAAAGCTAGAGGAACTGCGGCAAACAAACATCATATTTCTGTCAGTACAGATGACATTTTAGGCACTTGCCTAACGAAAAGACTTTGCTTTTCACAAGAACTATTTTTACTGTGATTTCCCCTGTCCATTGCATACGAATTCCACACCAGTTTGTCCGGATATGACTGGATGAAACCAGAAATATCCGGTTTTGTTCTGGCTAACTCAATCCCAGATATTGCTACAGCATCTTTGTTTGTGTTTTCTGGATATTATCGATGGACTTCATTTTTTTGAATGTTTTTAATCAGGGAACATTTAGTTTTGTCCTTGGAAACATTAATTATTTCCACATGGAGACACCAGCTCTACACATTCGTATTTTCTAGGGAGAAAGCTAGAGGAACTGGGGCAAACAAACATGATATTTCTGTTTGTCTAGATGACATTTTATGCACTTGCCTAACGAAAAGACTTTTCTTTTCTCCAAAACAATTTGTAATGTGATTTTCTCGGTCCATTGCATACCAATTCTACTCCTGTTTGTCCGGATATGACTGGATGAAACCGGAAATATCTGGTTTTCTTTTAGCTAACTCAATCCCAGATATGGCTACAGCCTCTGTGTTTGTGTTTTCTGGATATTATCCACGGACTTTACTGTTTTGGATGTTTTGTTTCAGGGAACATTTAATTTTGCCCTTGGAAACCCTAATTGGTTCCACATGGAGACACCAGCTCTACATATTTGTATTTTCTAGGGAGAAAGGTAGAGGAACTGCGGAAAACAAACATGATGTTTCTGTTTGTATCGATGACATTTTATCTACTGGCCTAATGAAAAACTTTGCTTTTCTCCAAAACCATTTGTACTGTGATTTTCTCGGTCCATTGCATACAAATTCGACACCAGTTTGCCCGGATATGACTGGATGAAAGCAGAAATATCTGGTTGTGTTTTGGATAACTCAATCCCAGATATTGCTACAGCCTCTGTGTTTGTGTATTCCTGATATTATCCCCGGACTTTATTGTTTTGAATGTTATTTTCAGGGAACATTCAATTTTGTGCTTGGAAACACTAATTGGTTGCACATGGAGACACCAGCTCTACACATTCGTATTTTCCAGGGAGAAAGCTAGAGGAACTACGGCAAACAAACATGATATTTCTGTTTGTGTAGATGACATTTTATGCACTTGCCTAACGAAAAGACTTTCTTTTTCTCCAAAACCATATTTACTGTGATTTTCTCGGTCCATTGCATACGAATTCCACACCACTTTGTCCAGATATGACTGGATGAAACCGGAAATATCTGGTTTGTTTTTTTTTTTTTTTTTGGCTATCTGAATCCCAGATATTGCTCCAGCCTCTATGTTTGTTTTTTCTGGATATTCACCACAGACATTATTGTTTTGAATGTTTTTTATCGGGGAACATTTTATTTTGAGCTTTGATACATTAATTGGTTCCACATGGATATACCAGCTCTACACATTCGTATATTCTAGGGAGAAAGCTAGAGGAACTGCGACAAACAAACATGATATTTCTGTTTGTATGGATGACAATTTATGCCCTTGCCTAAAGAAAAGACTTTGCTTTTCTCCAAAACCATTTTTACTGTGATTTTCTCGGTCCATTGCATACGAATTCCACACCAGTTTGTCCGGATATGGCTGGATGAAACCAGAAATATCCGGTTGTGTTTTGGCTAACTCAATCAGAAATATTGTGAAAGCCTCTGTGTTTGTGTTTTCTGGATATTATCGATGGACTTTATTATTTTGAATGGTTTTGTCAGGGAACATTTAATTTTGTACCGTAGAAACACTAATTGGTTCCACATGGAGACACGAGCTCTACATATTCGTATTTTCTAGGGACAAAGCCAGAGGAACTGTGGCAGACAAACATGATATTTCTGTTTGTATAGATGACATTTTATGCACTTGCCTAAGGAAAAGACTTTGCTTTTCTCCAAAACCATTTGTACTGTGATTTTCTCGGTCCATTGCATACGAATTCCATACCAGTTTGTCCGGATATATCTGGATGAAACCAGAAATATCCGGTAGTGCTTTGGCTAACTCAATCCAAAATACTATGAAAGCCTCTGTGTTTGTGTTTTCTGGATATTGTTGATGGACTTTATTATTTCGAATGTTTTTATCAGTGAACATTTAATTTTGTACCGTAGAAACTCTAATTGTTTCATCATTGGGACACCAGCTCTACACATTCGTATTTTCTAGGGAGAAAGCTAGAGGAACTGCGGCAAACAAACATCATATTTCTGTCAGTACAGATGACATTTTAGGCACTTGCCTAACGAAAAGACTTTGCTTTTCACAAGAACTATTTTTACTGTGATTTCCCCTGTCCATTGCATACGAATTCCACACCAGTTTGTCCGGATATGACTGGATGAAACCAGAAATATCCGGTTTTGTTCTGGCTAACTCAATCCCAGATATTGCTACAGTATCTTTGTTTGTGTTTTCTGGATATTATCGATGGACTTCATTTTTTTGAATGTTTTTTATCAGGGAACATTTAGTTTTGTCCTTGGAAACATTAATTATTTCCACATGGAGACACCAGCTCTACACATTCGTATTTTCTAGGGAGAAAGCTAGAGGAACTGGGGCAAACAAACATGATATTTCTGTTTGTCTAGATGACATTTTATGCACTTGCCTAACGAAAAGACTTTTCTTTTCTCCAAAACAATTTGTAATGTGATTTTCGCGGTCCATTGCATACCAATTCTACTCCTGTTTGTCCGGATATGACTGGATGAAACCGGAAATATCTGGTTTTCTTTTAGCTAACTCAATCCCAGATATGGCTACAACCTCTGTGTTTGTGTTTTCTGGATATTATCCACGGACTTTACTGTTTTGGATGTTTTGTTTCAGGGAACATTTAATTTTGCCCTTGGAAACCCTAATTGGTTCCACATGGAGACACCAGCTCTACATATTTGTATTTTCTAGGGAGAAAGGTAGAGGAACTGCGGAAAACAAACATGATGTTTCTGTTTGTATCGATGACATTTTATCTACTGGCCTAATGAAAAACTTTGCTTTTCTCCAAAACCATTTGTACTGTGATTTTCTCGGTCCATTGCATACAAATTCGACACCAGTTTGCCCGGATATGACTGGATGAAAGCAGAAATATCTGGTTGTGTTTTGGATAACTCAATCCCAGATATTGCTACAGCCTCTGTGTTTGTGTATTCCTGATATTATCCACGGACTTTATTGTTTTGAATGTTATTTTCAGGGAACATTCAATTTTGTGCTTGGAAACACTAATTGGTTGCACATGGAGACACCAGCTCTACACATTCGTATTTTCCAGGGAGAAAGCTAGAGGAACTACGGCAAACAAACATGATATTTCTGTTTGTGTAGATGACATTTTATGCACTTGCCTAACGAAAAGACTTTCTTTTTCTCCAAAACCATATTTACTGTGATTTTCTCGGTCCATTGCATACGAATTCCACACCACTTTGTCCAGATATGACTGGATGAAACCGGAAATATCTGGTTTGTTTTTTTTTTTTTTTTTGGCTATCTGAATCCCAGATATTGCTCCAGCCTCTATGTTTGTTTTTTCTGGATATTCACCACAGACATTATTGTTTTGAATGTTTTTTATCGGGGAACATTTTATTTTGAGCTTTGATACATTAATTGGTTCCACATGGATATACCAGCTCTACACATTCGTATTTTCTAGGGAGAAAGCTAGAGGAACTGCGACAAACAAACATGATATTTCGGTTTGTATGGATGACAATTTATGCCCTTGCCTAAAGAAAAGACTTTGCTTTTCTCCAAAACCATTTTTACTGTGATTTTCTCGGTCCATTGCATACGAATTCCACACCAGTTTGTCCGGATATGGCTGGATGAAACCAGAAATATCCGGTTGTGTTTTGGCTAACTCAATCAGAAATATTGTGAAAGCCTCTGTGTTTGTGTTTTCTGGATATTATCGATGGACTTTATTATTTTGAATGGTTTTGTCAGGGAACATTTAATTTTGTACCGTAGAAACACTAATTGGTTCCACATGGAGACACGAGCTCTACATATTCGTATTTTCTAGGGACAAAGCCAGAGGAACTGTGGCAGACAAACATGATATTTCAGTTTGTATAGATGACATTTTATGCACTTGCCTAACGAAAAGACTTTGCTTTTCTCCAAAACCATTTGTACTGTGATTTTCTCGGTCCATTGCATACGAATTCCACACCAGTTTGTCCGGATATATCTGGATGAAACCAGAAATATCCGGTAGTGCTTTGGCTAACTCAATCCAAAATACTATGAAAGCCTCTGTGTTTGTGTTTTCTGGATATTGTTGATGGACTTTATTATTTCGAATGTTTTTATCAGTGAACATTTAATTTTGTACCGTAGAAACTCTAATTGTTTCATCATTGGGACACCAGCTCTACACATTCGTATTTTCTAGGGAGAAAGCTAGAGGAACTGCGGCAAACAAACATCATATTTCTGTCAGTACAGATGACATTTTAGGCACTTGCCTAACGAAAAGACTTTGCTTTTCACAAGAACTATTTTTACTGTGATTTCCCCTGTCCATTGCATACGAATTCCACACCAGTTTGTCCGGATATGACTGGATGAAACCAGAAATATCCGGTTTTGTTCTGGCTAACTCAATCCCAGATATTGCTACAGCATCTTTGTTTGTGTTTTCTGGATATTATCGATGGACTTCATTTTTTTGAATGTTTTTTATCAGGGAACATTTAGTTTTGTCCTTGGAAACATTAATTATTTCCACATGGAGACACCAGCTCTACACATTCGTATTTTCTAGGGAGAAAGCTAGAGGAACTGGGGCAAACAAACATGATATTTCTGTTTGTCTAGATGACATTTTATGCACTTGCCTAACGAAAAGACTTTTCTTTTCTCCAAAACAATTTGTAATGTGATTTTCTCGGTCCATTGCATACCAATTCTACTCCTGTTTGTCCGGATATGACTGGATGAAACCGGAAATATCTGGTTTTCTTTTAGCTAACTCAATCCCAGATATGGCTACAGCCTCTGTGTTTGTGTTTTCTGGATATTATCCACGGACTTTACTGTTTTGGATGTTTTGTTTCAGGGAACATTTAATTTTGCCCTTGGAAACCCTAATTGGTTCCACATGGAGACACCAGCTCTACATATTTGTATTTTCTAGGGAGAAAGGTAGAGGAACTGCGGAAAACAAACATGATGTTTCTGTTTGTATCGATGACATTTTATCTACTGGCCTAATGAAAAACTTTGCTTTTCTCCAAAACCATTTGTACTGTGATTTTCTCGGTCCATTGCATACAAATTCGACACCAGTTTGCCCGGATATGACTGGATGAAAGCAGAAATATCTGGTTGTGTTTTGGATAACTCAATCCCAGATATTGCTACAGCCTCTGTGTTTGTGTATTCCTGATATTATCCACGGACTTTATTGTTTTGAATGTTATTTTCAGGGAACATTCAATTTTGTGCTTGGAAACACTAATTGGTTGCACATGGAGACACCAGCTCTACACATTCGTATTTTCTAGGGAGAAAGCTAGAGGAACTGGGGCAAACAAACATGATATTTCTGTTTGTGTAGATGACATTTTATGCACTTGCCTAACGAAAAGACTTTCTTTTTCTCCAAAACCATATTTACTGTGATTTTCTCGGTCCATTGCATACGAATTCCACACCACTTTGTCCAGATATGACTGGATGAAACCGGAAATATCTGGTTTGTTTTTTTTTTTTTTTGGCTATCTGAATCCCAGATATTGCTCCAGCCTCTATGTTTGTTTTTTCTGGATATTCACCACAGACATTATTGTTTTGAATGTTTTTTATCGGGGAACATTTTATTTTGAGCTTTGATACATTAATTGGTTCCACATGGATATACCAGCTCTACACATTCGTATATTCTAGGGAGAAAGCTAGAGGAACTGCGACAAACAAACATGATATTTCTGTTTGTATGGATGACAATTTATGCCCTTGCCTAAAGAAAAGACTTTGCTTTTCTCCAAAACCATTTTTACTGTGATTTTCTCGGTCCATTGCATACGAATTCCACACCAGTTTGTCCGGATATGGCTGGATGAAACCAGAAATATCCGGTTGTGTTTTGGCTAACTCAATCAGAAATATTGTGAAAGCCTCTGTGTTTGTGTTTTCTGGATATTATCGATGGACTTTATTATTTTGAATGGTTTTGTCAGGGAACATTTAATTTTGTACCGTAGAAACACTAATTGGTTCCACATGGAGACACGAGCTCTACATATTCGTATTTTCTAGGGACAAAGCCAGAGGAACTGTGGCAGACAAACATGATATTTCTGTTTGTATAGATGACATTTTATGCACTTGCCTAACGAAAAGACTTTGCTTTTCTCCAAAACCATTTGTACTGTGATTTTCTCGGTCCATTGCATACGAATTCCATACCAGTTTGTCCGGATATATCTGGATGAAACCAGAAATATCCGGTAGTGCTTTGGCTAACTCAATCCAAAATACTATGAAAGCCTCTGTGTTTGTGTTTTCTGGATATTGTTGATGGACTTTATTATTTCGAATGTTTTTATCAGTGAACATTTAATTTTGTACCGTAGAAACTCTAATTGTTTCATCATTGGGACACCAGCTCTACACATTCGTATTTTCTAGGGAGAAAGCTAGAGGAACTGCGGCAAACAAACATCATATTTCTGTCAGTACAGATGACATTTTAGGCACTTGCCTAACGAAAAGACTTTGCTTTTCACAAGAACTATTTTTACTGTGATTTCCCCTGTCCATTGCATACGAATTCCACACCAGTTTGTCCGGATATGACTGGATGAAACCAGAAATATCCGGTTTTGTTCTGGCTAACTCAATCCCAGATATTGCTACAGTATCTTTGTTTGTGTTTTCTGGATATTATCGATGGACTTCATTTTTTTGAATGTTTTTTATCAGGGAACATTTAGTTTTGTCCTTGGAAACATTAATTATTTCCACATGGAGACACCAGCTCTACACATTCGTATTTTCTAGGGAGAAAGCTAGAGGAACTGGGGCAAACAAACATGATATTTCTGTTTGTCTAGATGACATTTTATGCACTTGCCTAACGAAAAGACTTTTCTTTTCTCCAAAACAATTTGTAATGTGATTTTCGCGGTCCATTGCATACCAATTCTACTCCTGTTTGTCCGGATATGACTGGATGAAACCGGAAATATCTGGTTTTCTTTTAGCTAACTCAATCCCAGATATGGCTACAGCCTCTGTGTTTGTGTTTTCTGGATATTATCCACGGACTTTACTGTTTTGGATGTTTTGTTTCAGGGAACATTTAATTTTGCCCTTGGAAACCCTAATTGGTTCCACATGGAGACACCAGCTCTACATATTTGTATTTTCTAGGGAGAAAGGTAGAGGAACTGCGGAAAACAAACATGATGTTTCTGTTTGTATCGATGACATTTTATCTACTGGCCTAATGAAAAACTTTGCTTTTCTCCAAAACCATTTGTACTGTGATTTTCTCGGTCCATTGCATACAAATTCAACACCAGTTTGCCCGGATATGACTGGATGAAAGCAGAAATATCTGGTTGTGTTTTGGATAACTCAATCCCAGATATTGCTACAGCCTCTGTGTTTGTGTATTCCTGATATTATCCCCGGACTTTATTGTTTTGAATGTTATTTTCAGGGAACATTCAATTTTGTGCTTGGAAACACTAATTGGTTGCACATGGAGACACCAGCTCTACACATTCGTATTTTCCAGGGAGAAAGCTAGAGGAACTACGGCAAACAAACATGATATTTCTGTTTGTGTAGATGACATTTTATGCACCTGCCTAACGAAAAGACTTTCTTTTTCTCCAAAACCATATTTACTGTGATTTTCTCGGTCCATTGCATACGAATTCCACACCACTTTGTCCAGATATGACTGGATGAAACCGGAAATATCTGGTTTGTTTTTTTTTTTTTTTTTGGCTATCTGAATCCCAGATATTGCTCCAGCCTCTATGTTTGTTTTTTCTGGATATTCACCACAGACATTATTGTTTTGAATGTTTTTTATCGGGGAACATTTTATTTTGAGCTTTGATACATTAATTGGTTCCACATGGATATACCAGCTCTACACATTCGTATATTCTAGGGAGAAAGCTAGAGGAACTGCGACAAACAAACATGATATTTCTGTTTGTATGGATGACAATTTATGCCCTTGCCTAAAGAAAAGACTTTGCTTTTCTCCAAAACCATTTTTACTGTGATTTTCTCGGTCCATTGCATACGAATTCCACACCAGTTTGTCCGGATATGGCTGGATGAAACCAGAAATATCCGGTTGTGTTTTGGCTAACTCAATCAGAAATATTGTGAAAGCCTCTGTGTTTGTGTTTTCTGGATATTATCGATGGACTTTATTATTTTGAATGGTTTTGTCAGGGAACATTTAATTTTGTACCGTAGAAACACTAATTGGTTCCACATGGAGACACGAGCTCTACATATTCGTATTTTCTAGGGACAAAGCCAGAGGAACTGTGGCAGACAAACATGATATTTCTGTTTGTATAGATGACATTTTATGCACTTGCCTAACGAAAAGACTTTGCTTTTCTCCAAAACCATTTGTACTGTGATTTTCTCGGTCCATTGCATACGAATTCCACACCAGTTTGTCCGGATATATCTGGATGAAACCAGAAATATCCGGTAGTGCTTTGGCTAACTCAATCCAAAATACTATGAAAGCCTCTGTGTTTGTGTTTTCTGGATATTGTTGATGGACTTTATTATTTCGAATGTTTTTATCAGTGAACATTTAATTTTGTACCGTAGAAACTCTAATTGTTTCATCATTGGGACACCAGCTCTACACATTCGTATTTTCTAGGGAGAAAGCTAGAGGAACTGCGGCAAACAAACATCATATTTCTGTCAGTACAGATGACATTTTAGGCACTTGCCTAACGAAAAGACTTTGCTTTTCACAAGAACTATTTTTACTGTGATTTCCCCTGTCCATTGCATACGAATTCCACACCAGTTTGTCCGGATATGACTGGATGAAACCAGAAATATCCGGTTTTGTTCTGGCTAACTCAATCCCAGATATTGCTACAGCATCTTTGTTTGTGTTTTCTGGATATTATCGATGGACTTCATTTTTTTGAATGTTTTTTATCAGGGAACATTTAGTTTTGTCCTTGGAAACATTAATTATTTCCACATGGAGACACCAGCTCTACACATTCGTATTTTCTAGGGAGAAAGCTAGAGGAACTGGGGCAAACAAACATGATATTTCTGTTTGTCTAGATGACATTTTATGCACTTGCCTAACGAAAAGACTTTTCTTTTCTCCAAAACAATTTGTAATGTGATTTTTGCGGTCCATTGCATACCAATTCTACTCCTGTTTGTCCGGATATGACTGGATGAAACCGGAAATATCTGGTTTTCTTTTAGCTAACTCAATCCCAGATATGGCTACAGCCTCTGTGTTTGTGTTTTCTGGATATTATCCACGGACTTTACTGTTTTGGATGTTTTGTTTCAGGGAACATTTAATTTTGCCCTTGGAAACCCTAATTGGTTCCACATGGAGACACCAGCTCTACATATTTGTATTTTCTAGGGAGAAAGGTAGAGGAACTGCGGAAAACAAACATGATGTTTCTGTTTGTATCGATGACATTTTATCTACTGGCCTAATGAAAAACTTTGCTTTTCTCCAAAACCATTTGTACTGTGATTTTCTCGGTCCATTGCATACAAATTCGACACCAGTTTGCCCGGATATGACTGGATGAAAGCAGAAATATCTGGTTGTGTTTTGGATAACTCAATCCCAGATATTGCTACAGCCTCTGTGTTTGTGTATTCCTGATATTATCCACGGACTTTATTGTTTTGAATGTTATTTTCAGGGAACATTCAATTTTGTGCTTGGAAACACTAATTGGTTGCACATGGAGACACCAGCTCTACACATTCGTATTTTCCAGGGAGAAAGCTAGAGGAACTACGGCAAACAAACATGATATTTCTGTTTGTGTAGATGACATTTTATGCACTTGCCTAACGAAAAGACTTTCTTTTTCTCCAAAACCATATTTACTGTGATTTTCTCGGTCCATTGCATACGAATTCCACATCACTTTGTCCAGATATGACTGGATGAAACCGGAAATATCTGGTTTGTTTTTTTTTTTTTTTGGCTATCTGAATCCCAGATATTGCTCCAGCCTCTTTGTTTGTTTTTTCTGGATATTCACCACAGACATTATTGTTTTGAATGTTTTTTATCGGGGAACTTGAACTTTGATACATTAATTGGTTCCACATGGATATACCAGCTCTACACATTCGTATATTCTAGGGAGAAAGCTAGAGGAACTGTGACAAACAAACATGATATTTCGGTTTGTATGGATGACAATTTATGCCCTTGCCTAAAGAAAAGACTTTGCTTTTCTCCAAAACCATTTTTACTGTGATTTTCTCGGTCCATTGCATACGAATTCCACACCAGTTTGTCCGGATATGGCTGGATGAAACCAGAAATATCCGGTTGTGTTTTGGCTAACTCAATCAGAAATATTGTGAAAGCCTCTGTGTTTGTGTTTTCTGGATATTATCGATTGACTTTATTATTTTGAATGGTTTTGTCAGGGAACATTTAATTTTGTACCGTAGAAACACTAATTGGTTCCACATGGAGACACGAGCTCTACATATTCGTATTTTCTAGGGACAAAGCCAGAGGAACTGTGGCAGACAAACATGATATTTCTGTTTGTATAGATGACATTTTATGCACTTGCCTAAGGAAAAGACTTTGCTTTTCTCCAAAACCATTTGTACTGTGATTTTCTCGGTCCATTGCATACGAATTCCACACCAGTTTGTCCGGATATATCTGGATGAAACCAGAAATATCCGGTAGTGCTTTGGCTAACTCAATCCAAAATACTATGAAAGCCTCTGTGTTTGTGTTTTCTGGATATTGTTGATGGACTTTATTATTTCGAATGTTTTTATCAGTGAACATTTAATTTTGTACCGTAGAAACTCTAATTGTTTCATCATTGGGACACCAGCTCTACACATTCGTATTTTCTAGGGAGAAAGCTAGAGGAACTGCGGCAAACAAACATCATATTTCTGTCAGTACAGATGACATTTTAGGCACTTGCCTAACGAAAAGACTTTGCTTTTCACAAGAACTATTTTTACTGTGATTTCCCCTGTCCATTGCATACGAATTCCACACCAGTTTGTCCGGATATGACTGGATGAAACCAGAAATATCCGGTTTTGTTCTGGCTAACTCAATCCCAGATATTGCTACAGTATCTTTGTTTGTGTTTTCTGGATATTATCGATGGACTTCATTTTTTTGAATGTTTTTTATCAGGGAACATTTAGTTTTGTCCTTGGAAACATTAATTATTTCCACATGGAGACACCAGCTCTACACATTCGTATTTTCTAGGGAGAAAGCTAGAGGAACTGGGGCAAACAAACATGATATTTCTGTTTGTCTAGATGACATTTTATGCACTTGCCTAACGAAAAGACTTTTCTTTTCTCCAAAACAATTTGTAATGTGATTTTCTCGGTCCATTGCATACCAATTCTACTCCTGTTTGTCCGGATATGACTGGATGAAACCGGAAATATCTGGTTTTCTTTTAGCTAACTCAATCCCAGATATGGCTACAGCCTCTGTGTTTGTGTTTTCTGGATATTATCCACGGACTTTACTGTTTTGGATGTTTTGTTTCAGGGAACATTTAATTTTGCCCTTGGAAACCCTAATTGGTTCCACATGGAGACACCAGCTCTACATATTTGTATTTTCTAGGGAGAAAGGTAGAGGAACTGCGGAAAACAAACATGATGTTTCTGTTTGTATCGATGACATTTTATCTACTGGCCTAATGAAAAACTTTGCTTTTCTCCAAAACCATTTGTACTGTGATTTTCTCGGTCCATTGCATACAAATTCAACACCAGTTTGCCCGGATATGACTGGATGAAAGCAGAAATATCTGGTTGTGTTTTGGATAACTCAATCCCAGATATTGCTACAGCCTCTGTGTTTGTGTATTCCTGATATTATCCCCGGACTTTATTGTTTTGAATGTTATTTTCAGGGAACATTCAATTTTGTGCTTGGAAACACTAATTGGTTGCACATGGAGACACCAGCTCTACACATTCGTATTTTCCAGGGAGAAAGCTAGAGGAACTACGGCAAACAAACATGATATTTCTGTTTGTGTAGATGACATTTTATGCACTTGCCTAACGAAAAGACTTTCTTTTTCTCCAAAACCATATTTACTGTGATTTTCTCGGTCCATTGCATACGAATTCCACACCACTTTGTCCAGATATGACTGGATGAAACCGGAAATATCTGGTTTTTTTTTTTTTTTTTTTTTTTTGGCTATCTGAATCCCAGATATTGCTCCAGCCTCTATGTTTGTTTTTTCTGGATATTCACCACAGACATTATTGTTTTGAATGTTTTTTATCGGGGAACATTTTATTTTGAGCTTTGATACATTAATTGGTTCCACATGGATATACCAGCTCTACACATTCGTATATTCTAGGGAGAAAGCTAGAGGAACTGCGACAAACAAACATGATATTTCTGTTTGTATGGATGACAATTTATGCCCTTGCCTAAAGAAAAGACTTTGCTTTTCTCCAAAACCATTTTTACTGTGATTTTCTCGGTCCATTGCATACGAATTCCACACCAGTTTGTCCGGATATGGCTGGATGAAACCAGAAATATCCGGTTGTGTTTTGGCTAACTCAATCAGAAATATTGTGAAAGCCTCTGTGTTTGTGTTTTCTGGATATTATCGATGGACTTTATTATTTTGAATGGTTTTGTCAGGGAACATTTAATTTTGTACCGTAGAAACACTAATTGGTTCCACATGGAGACACGAGCTCTACATATTCGTATTTTCTAGGGACAAAGCCAGAGGAACTGTGGCAGACAAACATGATATTTCTGTTTGTATAGATGACATTTTATGCACTTGCCTAAGGAAAAGACTTTGCTTTTCTCCAAAACCATTTGTACTGTGATTTTCTCGGTCCATTGCATACGAATTCCACACCAGTTTGTCCGGATATATCTGGATGAAACCAGAAATATCCGGTAGTGCTTTGGCTAACTCAATCCAAAATACTATGAAAGCCTCTGTGTTTGTGTTTTCTGGATATTGTTGATGGACTTTATTATTTCGAATGTTTTTATCAGTGAACATTTAATTTTGTACCGTAGAAACTCTAATTGTTTCATCATTGGGACACCAGCTCTACACATTCGTATTTTCTAGGGAGAAAGCTAGAGGAACTGCGGCAAACAAACATCATATTTCTGTCAGTACAGATGACATTTTAGGCACTTGCCTAACGAAAAGACTTTGCTTTTCACAAGAACTATTTTTACTGTGATTTCCCCTGTCCATTGCATACGAATTCCACACCAGTTTGTCCGGATATGACTGGATGAAACCAGAAATATCCGGTTTTGTTCTGGCTAACTCAATCCCAGATATTGCTACAGCATCTTTGTTTGTGTTTTCTGGATATTATCGATGGACTTCATTTTTTTGAATGTTTTTTATCAGGGAACATTTAGTTTTGTCCTTGGAAACATTAATTATTTCCACATGGAGACACCAGCTCTACACATTCGTATTTTCTAGGGAGAAAGCTAGAGGAACTGGGGCAAACAAACATGATATTTCTGTTTGTCTAGATGACATTTTATGCACTTGCCTAACGAAAAGACTTTTCTTTTCTCCAAAACAATTTGTAATGTGATTTTCGCGGTCCATTGCATACCAATTCTACTCCTGTTTGTCCGGATATGACTGGATGAAACCGGAAATATCTGGTTTTCTTTTAGCTAACTCAATCCCAGATATGGCTACAGCCTCTGTGTTTGTGTTTTCTGGGTATTATCCACGGACTTTACTGTTTTGGATGTTTTGTTTCAGGGAACATTTATTTTGCCCTTGGAAACCCTAATTGGTTCCACATGGAGACACCAGCTCTACATATTTGTATTTTCTAGGGAGAAAGGTAGAGGAACTGCGGAAAACAAACATGATGTTTCTGTTTGTATCGATGACATTTTATCTACTGGCCTAATGAAAAACTTTGCTTTTCTCCAAAACCATTTGTACTGTGATTTTCTCGGTCCATTGCATACAAATTCGACACCAGTTTGCCCGGATATGACTGGATGAAAGCAGAAATATCTGGTTGTGTTTTGGATAACTCAATCCCAGATATTGCTACAGCCTCTGTGTTTGTGTATTCCTGATATTATCCACGGACTTTATTGTTTTGAATGTTATTTTCAGGGAACATTCAATTTTGTGCTTGGAAACACTAATTGGTTGCACATGGAGACACCAGCTCTACACATTCGTATTTTCTAGGGAGAAAGCTAGAGGAACTGGGGCAAACAAACATGATATTTCTGTTTGTCTAGATGACATTTTATGCACTTGCCTAACGAAAAGACTTTTCTTTTCTCCAAAACAATTTGTAATGTGATTTTCTCGGTCCATTGCATACCAATTCTACTCCTGTTTGTCCGGATATGACTGGATGAAACCGGAAATATCTGGTTTTCTTTTAGCTAACTCAATCCCAGATATGGCTACAGCCTCTGTGTTTGTGTTTTCTGGATATTATCCACGGACTTTACTGTTTTGGATGTTTTGTTTCAGGGAACATTTAATTTTGCCCTTGGAAACCCTAATTGGTTCCACATGGAGACACCAGCTCTACATATTTGTATTTTCTAGGGAGAAAGGTAGAGGAACTGCGGAAAACAAACATGATGTTTCTGTTTGTATCGATGACATTTTATCTACTGGCCTAATGAAAAACTTTGCTTTTCTCCAAAACCATTTGTACTGTGATTTTCTCGGTCCATTGCATACAAATTCAACACCAGTTTGCCCGGATATGACTGGATGAAAGCAGAAATATCTGGTTGTGTTTTGGATAACTCAATCCCAGATATTGCTACAGCCTCTGTGTTTGTGTATTCCTGATATTATCCACGGACTTTATTGTTTTGAATGTTATTTTCAGGGAACATTCAATTTTGTGCTTGGAAACACTAATTGGTTGCACATGGAGACACCAGCTCTACACATTCGTATTTTCCAGGGAGAAAGCTAGAGGAACTACGGCAAACAAACATGATATTTCTGTTTGTGTAGATGACATTTTATGCACTTGCCTAACGAAAAGACTTTCTTTTTCTCCAAAACCATATTTACTGTGATTTTCTCGGTCCATTGCATACGAATTCCACACCACTTTGTCCAGATATGACTGGATGAAACCGGAAATATCTGGTTTTTTTTTTTTTTTTTTTTTTTTTGATATCTGAATCCCAGATATTGCTCCAGCCTCTATGTTTGTTTTTTCTGGATATTCACCACAGACATTATTGTTTTGAATGTTTTTTATCGGGGAACATTTTATTTTGAGCTTTGATACATTAATTGGTTCCACATGGATATACCAGCTCTACACATTCGTATATTCTAGGGAGAAAGCTAGAGGAACTGCGACAAACAAACATGATATTTCTGTTTGTATGGATGACAATTTATGCCCTTGCCTAAAGAAAAGACTTTGCTTTTCTCCAAAACCATTTTTACTGTGATTTTCTCGGTCCATTGCATACGAATTCCACACCAGTTTGTCCGGATATGGCTGGATGAAACCAGAAATATCCGGTTGTGTTTTGGCTAACTCAATCAGAAATATTGTGAAAGCCTCTGTGTTTGTGTTTTCTGGATATTATCGATGGACTTTATTATTTTGAATGGTTTTGTCAGGGAACATTTAATTTTGTACCGTAGAAACACTAATTGGTTCCACATGGAGACACGAGCTCTACATATTCGTATTTTCTAGGGACAAAGCCAGAGGAACTGTGGCAGACAAACATGATATTTCTGTTTGTATAGATGACATTTTATGCACTTGCCTAAGGAAAAGACTTTGCTTTTCTCCAAAACCATTTGTACTGTGATTTTCTCGGTCCATTGCATACGAATTCCACACCAGTTTGTCCGGATATATCTGGATGAAACCAGAAATATCCGGTAGTGCTTTGGCTAACTCAATCCAAAATACTATGAAAGCCTCTGTGTTTGTGTTTTCTGGATATTGTTGATGGACTTTATTATTTCGAATGTTTTTATCAGTGAACATTTAATTTTGTACCGTAGAAACTCTAATTGTTTCATCATTGGGACACCAGCTCTACACATTCGTATTTTCTAGGGAGAAAGCTAGAGGAACTGCGGCAAACAAACATCATATTTCTGTCAGTACAGATGACATTTTAGGCACTTGCCTAACGAAAAGACTTTGCTTTTCACAAGAACTATTTTTACTGTGATTTCCCCTGTCCATTGCATACGAATTCCACACCAGTTTGTCCGGATATGACTGGATGAAACCAGAAATATCCGGTTTTGTTCTGGCTAACTCAATCCCAGATATTGCTACAGCATCTTTGTTTGTGTTTTCTGGATATTATCGATGGACTTCATTTTTTTGAATGTTTTTTATCAGGGAACATTTAGTTTTGTCCTTGGAAACATTAATTATTTCCACATGGAGACACCAGCTCTACACATTCGTATTTTCTAGGGAGAAAGCTAGAGGAACTGGGGCAAACAAACATGATATTTCTGTTTGTCTAGATGACATTTTATGCACTTGCCTAACGAAAAGACTTTTCTTTTCTCCAAAACAATTTGTAATGTGATTTTCGCGGTCCATTGCATACCAATTCTACTCCTGTTTGTCCGGATATGACTGGATGAAACCGGAAATATCTGGTTTTCTTTTAGCTAACTCAATCCCAGATATGGCTACAGCCTCTGTGTTTGTGTTTTCTGGGTATTATCCACGGACTTTACTGTTTTGGATGTTTTGTTTCAGGGAACATTTAATTTTGCCCTTGGAAACCCTAATTGGTTCCACATGGAGACACCAGCTCTACATATTTGTATTTTCTAGGGAGAAAGGTAGAGGAACTGCGGAAAACAAACATGATGTTTCTGTTTGTATCGATGACATTTTATCTACTGGCCTAATGAAAAACTTTGCTTTTCTCCAAAACCATTTGTACTGTGATTTTCTCGGTCCATTGCATACAAATTCGACACCAGTTTGCCCGGATATGACTGGATGAAAGCAGAAATATCTGGTTGTGTTTTGGATAACTCAATCCCAGATATTGCTACAGCCTCTGTGTTTGTGTATTCCTGATATTATCCACGGACTTTATTGTTTTGAATGTTATTTTCAGGGAACATTCAATTTTGTGCTTGGAAACACTAATTGGTTGCACATGGAGACACCAGCTCTACACATTCGTATTTTCTAGGGAGAAAGCTAGAGGAACTGGGGCAAACAAACATGATATTTCTGTTTGTCTAGATGACATTTTATGCACTTGCCTAACGAAAAGACTTTTCTTTTCTCCAAAACAATTTGTAATGTGATTTTCGCGGTCCATTGCATACCAATTCTACTCCTGTTTGTCCGGATATGACTGGATGAAACCGGAAATATCTGGTTTTCTTTTAGCTAACTCAATCCCAGATATGGCTACAGCCTCTGTGTTTGTGTTTTCTGGATATTATCCACGGACTTTACTGTTTTGGATGTTTTGTTTCAGGGAACATTTAATTTTGCCCTTGGAAACCCTAATTGGTTCCACATGGAGACACCAGCTCTACATATTTGTATTTTCTAGGGAGAAAGGTAGAGGAACTGCGGAAAACAAACATGATGTTTCTGTTTGTATCGATGACATTTTATCTACTGGCCTAATGAAAAACTTTGCTTTTCTCCAAAACCATTTGTACTGTGATTTTCTTGGTCCATTGCATACAAATTCGACACCAGTTTGCCCGGATATGACTGGATGAAAGCAGAAATATCTGGTTGTGTTTTGGATAACTCAATCCCAGATATTGCTACAGCCTCTGTGTTTGTGTATTCCTGATATTATCCACGGACTTTATTGTTTTGAATGTTATTTTCAGGGAACATTCAATTTTGTGCTTGGAAACACTAATTGGTTGCACATGGAGACACCAGCTCTACACATTCGTATTTTCCAGGGAGAAAGCTAGAGGAACTACGGCAAACAAACATGATATTTCTGTTTGTATAGATGACATTTTATGCACTTGCCTAACGAAAAGACTTTCTTTTTCTCCAAAACCATATTTACTGTGATTTTCTCGGTCCATTGCATACGAATTCCACACCACTTTGTCCATATATGACTGGATGAAACCGGAAATATCTGTTTTTTTTTTTTTTTTTTTTTTTTTTTTTTTTTTTTTTTTTTTTTTTTTTAGCTATCTGAATCCCAGATATTGCTCCAGCCTCTATGTTTGTTTTTTCTGGATATTCACCACAGACATTATTGTTTTGAATGTTTTTTATCGGGGAACATTTTATTTTGAGCTTTGATACATTAATTGGTTCCACATGGATATACCAGCTCTACACATTCGTATATTCTAGGGAGAAAGCTAGAGGAACTGCGACAAACAAACATGATATTTCTGTTTGTATGGATGACAATTTATGCCCTTGCCTAAAGAAAAGACTTTGCTTTTCTCCAAAACCATTTTTACTGTGATTTTCTCGGTCCATTGCATACGAATTCCACACCAGTTTGTCCGGATATGGCTGGATGAAACCAGAAATATCCGGTTGTGTTTTGGCTAACTCAATCAGAAATATTGTGAAAGCCTCTGTGTTTGTGTTTTCTGGATATTATCGATGGACTTTATTATTTTGAATGGTTTTGTCAGGGAACATTTAATTTTGTACCGTAGAAACACTAATTGGTTCCACATGGAGACACGAGCTCTACATATTCGTATTTTCTAGGGACAAAGCCAGAGGAACTGTGGCAGACAAACATGATATTTCTGTTTGTATAGATGACATTTTATGCACTTGCCTAAGGAAAAGACTTTGCTTTTCTCCAAAACCATTTGTACTGTGATTTTCTCGGTCCATTGCATACGAATTCCACACCAGTTTGTCCGGATATATCTGGATGAAACCAGAAATATCCGGTAGTGCTTTGGCTAACTCAATCCAAAATACTATGAAAGCCTCTGTGTTTGTGTTTTCTGGATATTGTTGATGGACTTTATTATTTCGAATGTTTTTATCAGTGAACATTTAATTTTGTACCGTAGAAACTCTAATTGTTTCATCATTGGGACACCAGCTCTACACATTCGTATTTTCTAGGGAGAAAGCTAGAGGAACTGCGGCAAACAAACATCATATTTCTGTCAGTACAGATGACATTTTAGGCACTTGCCTAACGAAAAGACTTTGCTTTTCACAAGAACTATTTTTACTGTGATTTCCCCTGTCCATTGCATACGAATTCCACACCAGTTTGTCCGGATATGACTGGATGAAACCAGAAATATCCGGTTTTGTTCTGGCTAACTCAATCCCAGATATTGCTACAGCATCTTTGTTTGTGTTTTCTGGATATTATCGATGGACTTCATTTTTTTGAATGTTTTTTATCAGGGAACATTTAGTTTTGTCCTTGGAAACATTAATTATTTCCACATGGAGACACCAGCTCTACACATTCGTATTTTCTAGGGAGAAAGCTAGAGGAACTGGGGCAAACAAACATGATATTTCTGTTTGTCTAGATGACATTTTATGCACTTGCCTAACGAAAAGACTTTTCTTTTCTCCAAAACAATTTGTAATGTGATTTTCGCGGTCCATTGCATACCAATTCTACTCCTGTTTGTCCGGATATGACTGGATGAAACCGGAAATATCTGGTTTTCTTTTAGCTAACTCAATCCCAGATATGGCTACAGCCTCTGTGTTTGTGTTTTCTGGGTATTATCCACGGACTTTACTGTTTTGGATGTTTTGTTTCAGGGAACATTTATTTTGCCCTTGGAAACCCTAATTGGTTCCACATGGAGACACCAGCTCTACATATTTGTATTTTCTAGGGAGAAAGGTAGAGGAACTGCGGAAAACAAACATGATGTTTCTGTTTGTATCGATGACATTTTATCTACTGGCCTAATGAAAAACTTTGCTTTTCTCCAAAACCATTTGTACTGTGATTTTCTCGGTCCATTGCATACAAATTCGACACCAGTTTGCCCGGATATGACTGGATGAAAGCAGAAATATCTGGTTGTGTTTTGGATAACTCAATCCCAGATATTGCTACAGCCTCTGTGTTTGTGTATTCCTGATATTATCCACGGACTTTATTGTTTTGAATGTTATTTTCAGGGAACATTCAATTTTGTGCTTGGAAACACTAATTGGTTGCACATGGAGACACCAGCTCTACACATTCGTATTTTCTAGGGAGAAAGCTAGAGGAACTGGGGCAAACAAACATGATATTTCTGTTTGTCTAGATGACATTTTATGCACTTGCCTAACGAAAAGACTTTTCTTTTCTCCAAAACAATTTGTAATGTGATTTTCGCGGTCCATTGCATACCAATTCTACTCCTGTTTGTCCGGATATGACTGGATGAAACCGGAAATATCTGGTTTTCTTTTAGCTAACTCAATCCCAGATATGGCTACAGCCTCTGTGTTTGTGTTTTCTGGATATTATCCACGGACTTTACTGTTTTGGATGTTTTGTTTCAGGGAACATTTAATTTTGCCCTTGGAAACCCTAATTGGTTCCACATGGAGACACCAGCTCTACATATTTGTATTTTCTAGGGAGAAAGGTAGAGGAACTGCGGAAAACAAACATGATGTTTCTGTTTGTATCGATGACATTTTATCTACTGGCCTAATGAAAAACTTTGCTTTTCTCCAAAACCATTTGTACTGTGATTTTCTCGGTCCATTGCATACAAATTCGACACCAGTTTGCCCGGATATGACTGGATGAAAGCAGAAATATCTGGTTGTGTTTTGGATAACTCAATCCCAGATATTGCTACAGCCTCTGTGTTTGTGTATTCCTGATATTATCCACGGACTTTATTGTTTTGAATGTTATTTTCAGGGAACATTCAATTTTGTGCTTGGAAACACTAATTGGTTGCACATGGAGACACCAGCTCTACACATTCGTATTTTCCAGGGAGAAAGCTAGAGGAACTACGGCAAACAAACATGATATTTCTGTTTGTATAGATGACATTTTATGCACTTGCCTAACGAAAAGACTTTCTTTTTCTCCAAAACCATATTTACTGTGATTTTCTCGGTCCATTGCATACGAATTCCACACCACTTTGTCCATATATGACTGGATGAAACCGGAAATATCTGGTTTTTTTTTTTTTTTTTTTTTTTTTTTTTTTTTTTTTTTTTTTTAGCTATCTGAATCCCAGATATTGCTCCAGCCTCTATGTTTGTTTTTTCTGGATATTCACCACAGACATTATTGTTTTGAATGTTTTTTATCGGGGAACATTTTATTTTGAGCTTTGATACATTAATTGGTTCCACATGGATATACCAGCTCTACACATTCGTATATTCTAGGGAGAAAGCTAGAGGAACTGCGACAAACAAACATGATATTTCTGTTTGTATGGATGACAATTTATGCCCTTGCCTAAAGAAAAGACTTTGCTTTTCTCCAAAACCATTTTTACTGTGATTTTCTCGGTCCATTGCATACGAATTCCACACCAGTTTGTCCGGATATGGCTGGATGAAACCAGAAATATCCGGTTGTGTTTTGGCTAACTCAATCAGAAATATTGTGAAAGCCTCTGTTTTTGTGTTTTCTGGATATTATCGATGGACTTTATTATTTTGAATGGTTTTGTCAGGGAACATTTAATTTTGTACCGTAGAAACACTAATTGGTTCCACATGGAGACACGAGCTCTACATATTCGTATTTTCTAGGGACAAAGCCAGAGGAACTGTGGCAGACAAACATGATATTTCTGTTTGTATAGATGACATTTTATGCACTTGCCTAAGGAAAAGACTTTGCTTTTCTCCAAAACCATTTGTACTGTGATTTTCTCGGTCCATTGCATACGAATTCCACACCAGTTTGTCCGGATATATCTGGATGAAACCAGAAATATCCGGTAGTGCTTTGGCTAACTCAATCCAAAATACTATGAAAGCCTCTGTGTTTGTGTTTTCTGGATATTGTTGATGGACTTTATTATTTCGAATGTTTTTATCAGTGAACATTTAATTTTGTACCGTAGAAACTCTAATTGTTTCATCATTGGGACACCAGCTCTACACATTCGTATTTTCTAGGGAGAAAGCTAGAGGAACTGCGGCAAACAAACATCATATTTCTGTCAGTACAGATGACATTTTAGGCACTTGCCTAACGAAAAGACTTTGCTTTTCACAAGAACTATTTTTACTGTGATTTCCCCTGTCCATTGCATACGAATTCCACACCAGTTTGTCCGGATATGACTGGATGAAACCAGAAATATCCGGTTTTGTTCTGGCTAACTCAATCCCAGATATTGCTACAGCATCTTTGTTTGTGTTTTCTGGATATTATCGATGGACTTCATTTTTTTGAATGTTTTTTATCAGGGAACATTTAGTTTTGTCCTTGGAAACATTAATTATTTCCACATGGAGACACCAGCTCTACACATTCGTATTTTCTAGGGAGAAAGCTAGAGGAACTGGGGCAAACAAACATGATATTTCTGTTTGTCTAGATGACATTTTATGCACTTGCCTAACGAAAAGACTTTTCTTTTCTCCAAAACAATTTGTAATGTGATTTTCGCGGTCCATTGCATACCAATTCTACTCCTGTTTGTCCGGATATGACTGGATGAAACCGGAAATATCTGGTTTTCTTTTAGCTAACTCAATCCCAGATATGGCTACAGCCTCTGTGTTTGTGTTTTCTGGGTATTATCCACGGACTTTACTGTTTTGGATGTTTTGTTTCAGGGAACATTTATTTTGCCCTTGGAAACCCTAATTGGTTCCACATGGAGACACCAGCTCTACATATTTGTATTTTCTAGGGAGAAAGGTAGAGGAACTGCGGAAAACAAACATGATGTTTCTGTTTGTATCGATGACATTTTATCTACTGGCCTAATGAAAAACTTTGCTTTTCTCCAAAACCATTTGTACTGTGATTTTCTCGGTCCATTGCATACAAATTCGACACCAGTTTGCCCGGATATGACTGGATGAAAGCAGAAATATCTGGTTGTGTTTTGGATAACTCAATCCCAGATATTGCTACAGCCTCTGTGTTTGTGTATTCCTGATATTATCCACGGACTTTATTGTTTTGAATGTTATTTTCAGGGAACATTCAATTTTGTGCTTGGAAACACTAATTGGTTGCACATGGAGACACCAGCTCTACACATTCGTATTTTCTAGGGAGAAAGCTAGAGGAACTGGGGCAAACAAACATGATATTTCTGTTTGTCTAGATGACATTTTATGCACTTGCCTAACGAAAAGACTTTTCTTTTCTCCAAAACAATTTGTAATGTGATTTTCGCGGTCCATTGCATACCAATTCTACTCCTGTTTGTCCGGATATGACTGGATGAAACCGGAAATATCTGGTTTTCTTTTAGCTAACTCAATCCCAGATATGGCTACAGCCTCTGTGTTTGTGTTTTCTGGATATTATCCACGGACTTTACTGTTTTGGATGTTTTGTTTCAGGGAACATTTAATTTTGCCCTTGGAAACCCTAATTGGTTCCACATGGAGACACCAGCTCTACATATTTGTATTTTCTAGGGAGAAAGGTAGAGGAACTGCGGAAAACAAACATGATGTTTCTGTTTGTATCGATGACATTTTATCTACTGGCCTAATGAAAAACTTTGCTTTTCTCCAAAACCATTTGTACTGTGATTTTCTCGGTCCATTGCATACAAATTCGACACCAGTTTGCCCGGATATGACTGGATGAAAGCAGAAATATCTGGTTGTGTTTTGGATAACTCAATCCCAGATATTGCTACAGCCTCTGTGTTTGTGTATTCCTGATATTATCCACGGACTTTATTGTTTTGAATGTTATTTTCAGGGAACATTCAATTTTGTGCTTGGAAACACTAATTGGTTGCACATGGAGACACCAGCTCTACACATTCGTATTTTCCATGGAGAAACTAGAGGAACTACGGCAAACAAACATGATATTTCTGTTTGTATAGATGACATTTTATGCACTTGCCTAACGAAAAGACTTTCTTTTTCTCCAAAACCATATTTACTGTGATTTTCTCGGTCCATTGCATACGAATTCCACACCACTTTGTCCATATATGACTGGATGAAACCGGAAATATCTGGTTTTTTTTTTTTTTTTTTTTTTTTTTTTTTTTTTTAGCTATCTGAATCCCAGATATTGCTCCAGCCTCTATGTTTGTTTTTTCTGGATATTCACCACAGACATTATTGTTTTGAATGTTTTTTATCGGGGAACATTTTATTTTGAGCTTTGATACATTAATTGGTTCCACATGGATATACCAGCTCTACACATTCGTATATTCTAGGGAGAAAGCTAGAGGAACTGCGACAAACAAACATGATATTTCTGTTTGTATGGATGACAATTTATGCCCTTGCCTAAAGAAAAGACTTTGCTTTTCTCCAAAACCATTTTTACTGTGATTTTCTCGGTCCATTGCATACGAATTCCACACCAGTTTGTCCGGATATGGCTGGATGAAACCAGAAATATCCGGTTGTGTTTTGGCTAACTCAATCAGAAATATTGTGAAAGCCTCTGTTTTTGTGTTTTCTGGATATTATCGATGGACTTTATTATTTTGAATGGTTTTGTCAGGGAACATTTAATTTTGTACCGTAGAAACACTAATTGGTTCCACATGGAGACACGAGCTCTACATATTCGTATTTTCTAGGGACAAAGCCAGAGGAACTGTGGCAGACAAACATGATATTTCTGTTTGTATAGATGACATTTTATGCACTTGCCTAAGGAAAAGACTTTGCTTTTCTCCAAAACCATTTGTACTGTGATTTTCTCGGTCCATTGCATACGAATTCCACACCAGTTTGTCCGGATATATCTGGATGAAACCAGAAATATCCGGTAGTGCTTTGGCTAACTCAATCCAAAATACTATGAAAGCCTCTGTGTTTGTGTTTTCTGGATATTGTTGATGGACTTTATTATTTCGAATGTTTTTATCAGTGAACATTTAATTTTGTACCGTAGAAACTCTAATTGTTTCATCATTGGGACACCAGCTCTACACATTCGTATTTTCTAGGGAGAAAGCTAGAGGAACTGCGGCAAACAAACATCATATTTCTGTCAGTACAGATGACATTTTAGGCACTTGCCTAACGAAAAGACTTTGCTTTTCACAAGAACTATTTTTACTGTGATTTCCCCTGTCCATTGCATACGAATTCCACACCAGTTTGTCCGGATATGACTGGATGAAACCAGAAATATCCGGTTTTGTTCTGGCTAACTCAATCCCAGATATTGCTACAGCATCTTTGTTTGTGTTTTCTGGATATTATCGATGGACTTCATTTTTTTGAATGTTTTTTATCAGGGAACATTTAGTTTTGTCCTTGGAAACATTAATTATTTCCACATGGAGACACCAGCTCTACACATTCGTATTTTCTAGGGAGAAAGCTAGAGGAACTGGGGCAAACAAACATGATATTTCTGTTTGTCTAGATGACATTTTATGCACTTGCCTAACGAAAAGACTTTTCTTTTCTCCAAAACAATTTGTAATGTGATTTTCGCGGTCCATTGCATACCAATTCTACTCCTGTTTGTCCGGATATGACTGGATGAAACCGGAAATATCTGGTTTTCTTTTAGCTAACTCAATCCCAGATATGGCTACAGCCTCTGTGTTTGTGTTTTCTGGGTATTATCCACGGACTTTACTGTTTTGGATGTTTTGTTTCAGGGAACATTTATTTTGCCCTTGGAAACCCTAATTGGTTCCACATGGAGACACCAGCTCTACATATTTGTATTTTCTAGGGAGAAAGGTAGAGGAACTGCGGAAAACAAACATGATGTTTCTGTTTGTATCGATGACATTTTATCTACTGGCCTAATGAAAAACTTTGCTTTTCTCCAAAACCATTTGTACTGTGATTTTCTCGGTCCATTGCATACAAATTCGACACCAGTTTGCCCGGATATGACTGGATGAAAGCAGAAATATCTGGTTGTGTTTTGGATAACTCAATCCCAGATATTGCTACAGCCTCTGTGTTTGTGTATTCCTGATATTATCCACGGACTTTATTGTTTTGAATGTTATTTTCAGGGAACATTCAATTTTGTGCTTGGAAACACTAATTGGTTGCACATGGAGACACCAGCTCTACACATTCGTATTTTCTAGGGAGAAAGCTAGAGGAACTGGGGCAAACAAACATGATATTTCTGTTTGTCTAGATGACATTTTATGCACTTGCCTAACGAAAAGACTTTTCTTTTCTCCAAAACAATTTGTAATGTGATTTTCGCGGTCCATTGCATACCAATTCTACTCCTGTTTGTCCGGATATGACTGGATGAAACCGGAAATATCTGGTTTTCTTTTAGCTAACTCAATCCCAGATATGGCTACAGCCTCTGTGTTTGTGTTTTCTGGATATTATCCACGGACTTTACTGTTTTGGATGTTTTGTTTCAGGGAACATTTAATTTTGCCCTTGGAAACCCTAATTGGTTCCACATGGAGACACCAGCTCTATATATTTGTATTTTCTAGGGAGAAAGGTAGAGGAACTGCGGAAAACAAACATGATGTTTCTGTTTGTATCGATGACATTTTATCTACTGGCCTAATGAAAAACTTTGCTTTTCTCCAAAACCATTTGTACTGTGATTTTCTCGGTCCATTGCATACAAATTCGACACCAGTTTGCCCGGATATGACTGGATGAAAGCAGAAATATCTGGTTGTGTTTTGGATAACTCAATCCCAGATATTGCTACAGCCTCTGTGTTTGTGTATTCCTGATATTATCCACGGACTTTATTGTTTTGAATGTTATTTTCAGGGAACATTCAATTTTGTGCTTGGAAACACTAATTGGTTGCACATGGAGACACCAGCTCTACACATTCGTATTTTCCAGGGAGAAAGCTAGAGGAACTACGGCAAACAAACATGATATTTCTGTTTGTATAGATGACATTTTATGCACTTGCCTAACGAAAAGACTTTCTTTTTCTCCAAAACCATATTTACTGTGATTTTCTCGGTCCATTGCATACGAATTCCACACCACTTTGTCCATATATGACTGGATGAAACCGGAAATATCTGGTTTTTTTTTTTTTTTTTTTGGCTATCTGAATCCCAGATATTGCTCCAGCCTCTATGTTTGTTTTTTCTGGATATTCACCACAGACATTATTGTTTTGAATGTTTTTTATCGGGGAACATTTTATTTTGAGCTTTGATACATTAATTGGTTCCACATGGATATACCAGCTCTACACATTCGTATATTCTAGGGAGAAAGCTAGAGGAACTGCGACAAACAAACATGATATTTCTGTTTGTATGGATGACAATTTATGCCCTTGCCTAAAGAAAAGACTTTGCTTTTCTCCAAAACCATTTTTACTGTGATTTTCTCGGTCCATTGCATACGAATTCCACACCAGTTTGTCCGGATATGGCTGGATGAAACCAGAAATATCCGGTTGTGTTTTGGCTAACTCAATCAGAAATATTGTGAAAGCCTCTGTTTTTGTGTTTTCTGGATATTATCGATGGACTTTATTATTTTGAATGGTTTTGTCAGGGAACATTTAATTTTGTACCGTAGAAACACTAATTGGTTCCACATGGAGACACGAGCTCTACATATTCGTATTTTCTAGGGACAAAGCCAGAGGAACTGTGGCAGACAAACATGATATTTCTGTTTGTATAGATGACATTTTATGCACTTGCCTAAGGAAAAGACTTTGCTTTTCTCCAAAACCATTTGTACTGTGATTTTCTCGGTCCATTGCATACGAATTCCACACCAGTTTGTCCGGATATATCTAGATGAAACCAGAAATATCCGGTAGTCCTTTGGCTAACTCAATCCAAAATACTATGAAAGCCTCTGTGTTTGTGTTTTCTGGATATTTTTGATGGACTTTATTATTTTGAATGTTTTTATCAGTGAACATTTAATTTTGTACCGTAGAAACTCTAATTGTTTCATCATTGGGACACCAGCTCTACACATTCGTATTTTCTAGGGAGAAAGCTAGAGGAACTGCGGCAAACAAACATCATATTTCTGTCAGTACAGATGACATTTTAGGCACTTGCCTAACGAAAAGACTTTGCTTTTCACAAGAACTATTTTTACTGTGATTTCCCCTGTCCATTGCATACGAATTCCACACCAGTTTGTCCGGATATGACTGGATGAAACCAGAAATATCCGGTTTTGTTCTGGCTAACTCAATCCCAGATATTGCTACAGCATCTTTGTTTGTGTTTTCTGGATATTATCGATGGACTTCATTTTTTTGAATGTTTTTTATCAGGGAACATTTAGTTTTGTCCTTGGAAACATTAATTATTTCCACATGGAGACACCAGCTCTACACATTCGTATTTTCTAGGGAGAAAGCTAGAGGAACTGGGGCAAACAAACATGATATTTCTGTTTGTCTAGATGACATTTTATGCACTTGCCTAACGAAAAGACTTTTCTTTTCTCCAAAACAATTTGTAATGTGATTTTCGCGGTCCATTGCATACCAATTCTACTCCTGTTTGTCCGGATATGACTGGATGAAACCGGAAATATCTGGTTTTCTTTTAGCTAACTCAATCCCAGATATGGCTACAGCCTCTGTGTTTGTGTTTTCTGGGTATTATCCACGGACTTTACTGTTTTGGATGTTTTGTTTCAGGGAACATTTATTTTGCCCTTGGAAACCCTAATTGGTTCCACATGGAGACACCAGCTCTACATATTTGTATTTTCTAGGGAGAAAGGTAGAGGAACTGCGGAAAACAAACATGATGTTTCTGTTTGTATCGATGACATTTTATCTACTGGCCTAATGAAAAACTTTGCTTTTCTCCAAAACCATTTGTACTGTGATTTTCTCGGTCCATTGCATACAAATTCGACACCAGTTTGCCCGGATATGACTGGATGAAAGCAGAAATATCTGGTTGTGTTTTGGATAACTCAATCCCAGATATTGCTACAGCCTCTGTGTTTGTGTATTCCTGATATTATCCACGGACTTTATTGTTTTGAATGTTATTTTCAGGGAACATTCAATTTTGTGCTTGGAAACACTAATTGGTTGCACATGGAGACACCAGCTCTACACATTCGTATTTTCTAGGGAGAAAGCTAGAGGAACTGGGGCAAACAAACATGATATTTCTGTTTGTCTAGATGACATTTTATGCACTTGCCTAACGAAAAGACTTTTCTTTTCTCCAAAACAATTTGTAATGTGATTTTCGCGGTCCATTGCATACCAATTCTACTCCTGTTTGTCCGGATATGACTGGATGAAACCGGAAATATCTGGTTTTCTTTTAGCTAACTCAATCCCAGATATGGCTACAGCCTCTGTGTTTGTGTTTTCTGGATATTATCCACGGACTTTACTGTTTTGGATGTTTTGTTTCAGGGAACATTTAATTTTGCCCTTGGAAACCCTAATTGGTTCCACATGGAGACACCAGCTCTACATATTTGTATTTTCTAGGGAGAAAGGTAGAGGAACTGCGGAAAACAAACATGATGTTTCTGTTTGTATCGATGACATTTTATCTACTGGCCTAATGAAAAACTTTGCTTTTCTCCAAAACCATTTGTACTGTGATTTTCTCGGTCCATTGCATACAAATTCGACACCAGTTTGCCCGGATATGACTGGATGAAAGCAGAAATATCTGGTTGTGTTTTGGATAACTCAATCCCATTTATTGCTACAGCCTCTGTGTTTGTGTATTCCTGATATTATCCACGGACTTTATTGTTTTGAATGTTATTTTCAGGGAACATTCAATTTTGTGCTTGGAAACACTAATTGGTTGCACATGGAGACACCAGCTCTACACATTCGTATTTTCCAGGGAGAAAGCTAGAGGAACTACGGCAAACAAACATGATATTTCTGTTTGTATAGATGACATTTTATGCACTTGCCTAACGAAAAGACTTTCTTTTTCTCCAAAACCATATTTACTGTGATTTTCTCGGTCCATTGCATACGAATTCCACACCACTTTGTCCATATATGACTGGATGAAACCGGAAATATCTGGTTTTTTTTTTTTTTTAGCTATCTGAATCCCAGATATTGCTCCAGCCTCTATGTTTGTTTTTTCTGGATATTCACCACAGACATTATTGTTTTGAATGTTTTTTATCGGGGAACATTTTATTTTGAGCTTTGATACATTAATTGGTTCCACATGGATATACCAGCTCTACACATTCGTATATTCTAGGGAGAAAGCTAGAGGAACTGCGACAAACAAACATGATATTTCTGTTTGTATGGATGACAATTTATGCCCTTGCCTAAAGAAAAGACTTTGCTTTTCTCCAAAACCATTTTTACTGTGATTTTCTCGGTCCATTGCATACGAATTCCACACCAGTTTGTCCGGATATGGCTGGATGAAACCAGAAATATCCGGTTGTGTTTTGGCTAACTCAATCAGAAATATTGTGAAAGCCTCTGTGTTTGTGTTTTCTGGATATTATCGATGGACTTTATTATTTTGAATGGTTTTGTCAGGGAACATTTAATTTTGTACCGTAAAAACACTAATTGGTTCCACATGGAGACACGAGCTCTACATATTCGTATTTTCTAGGGACAAAGCCAGAGGAACTGTGGCAGACAAACATGATATTTCTGTTTGTATAGATGACATTTTATGCACTTGCCTAAGGAAAAGACTTTGCTTTTCTCCAAAACCATTTGTACTGTGATTTTCTCGGTCCATTGCATACGAATTCCACACCAGTTTGTCCGGATATATCTAGATGAAACCAGAAATATCCGGTAGTCCTTTGGCTAACTCAATCCAAAATACTATGAAAGCCTCTGTGTTTGTGTTTTCTGGATATTTTTGATGGACTTTATTATTTTGAATGTTTTTATCAGTGAACATTTAATTTTGTACCGTAGAAACTCTAATTGTTTCATCATTGGGACACCAGCTCTACACATTCGTATTTTCTAGGGAGAAAGCTAGAGGAACTGCGGCAAACAAACATCATATTTCTGTCAGTACAGATGACATTTTAGGCACTTGCCTAACGAAAAGACTTTGCTTTTCACAAGAACTATTTTTACTGTGATTTCCCCTGTCCATTGCATATGAATTCCACACCAGTTTGTCCGGATATGACTGGATGAAACCAGAAATATCCGGTTTTGTTCTGGCTAACTCAATCCCAGATATTGCTACAGCATCTTTGTTTGTGTTTTCTGGATATTATCGATGGACTTCACTTTTTTGAACGTTTTTTATCAGGGAACATTTAGTTTTGTCCTTGGAAACATTAATTATTTCCACATGGAGACACCAGCTCTACACATTCGTATTTTCTAGGGAGAAAGCTAGAGGAACTGGGGCAAACAAACATGATATTTCTGTTTGTCTAGATGACATTTTATGCACTTGCCTAACGAAAAGACTTTTCTTTTCTCCAAAACAATTTGTAATGTGATTTTCGCGGTCCATTGCATACCAATTCTACTCCTGTTTGTCCGGATATGACTGGATGAAACCGGAAATATCTGGTTTTCTTTTAGCTAACTCAATCCCAGATATGGCTACAGCCTCTGTGTTTGTGTTTTCTGGATATTATCCACGGACTTTACTGTTTTGGATGTTTTGTTTCAGGGAACATTTAATTTTGCCCTTGGAAACCCTAATTGGTTCCACATGGAGACACCAGCTCTACATATTTGTATTTTCTAGGGAGAAAGGTAGAGGAACTGCGGACAACAAACATGATGTTTCTGTTTGTATCGATGACATTTTATGCACTTGCCGAATGAAAATACTTTGCTTTTCTCCAAAACCATTTGTACTGTGATTTTCTCGGTCCATTGCATACAAATTCGACACCAGTTTGCCCGGATATGACTGGATGAAAGCAGAAATATCTGGTTGTGTTTTGGATAACTCAATCCCAGATATTGCTACAGCCTCTGTGTTTGTGTATTCCTGATATTATCCACGGACTTTATTGTTTTGAATGTTATTTTCAGGGAACATTCAATTTTGTGCTTGGAAACACTAATTGGTTGCACATGGAGACACCAGCTCTACACATTCGTATTTTCCAGGGAGAAAGCTAGAGGAACTACGGCAAACAAACATGATATTTCTGTTTGTCTAGATGACATTTTATGCACTTGCCTAACGAAAAGACTTTCTTTTTCTCCAAAACCATATTTACTGTGATTTTCTCGGTCCATTGCATACGAATTCCACACCACTTTGTCCAGATATGACTGGATGAAACCGGAAATATCTGGTTTTTTTTTTTTTGGCTATCTGAATCCCAGATATTGCTCCAGCCTCTATGTTTGTTTTTTCTGGATATTCACCACAGACATTATTGTTTTGAATGTTTTTTATCGGGGAACATTTTATTTTGAGCTTTGATACATTAATTGGTTCCACATGGATATACCAGCTCTACACATTCGTATATTCTAGGGAGAAAGCTAGAGGAACTGCGACAAACAAACATGATATTTCTGTTTGTATGGATGACAATTTATGCCCTTGCCTAAAGAAAAGACTTTGCTTTTCTCCAAAACCATTTTTACTGTGATTTTCTCGGTCCATTGCATACGAATTCCACACCAGTTTGTCCGGATATGGCTGGATGAAACCAGAAATATCCGGTTGTGTTTTGGCTAACTCAATCAGAAATATTGTGAAAGCCTCTGTTTTTGTGTTTTCTGGATATTATCGATGGACTTTATTATTTTGAATGGTTTTGTCAGGGAACATTTAATTTTGTACCGTAGAAACACTAATTGGTTCCACATGGAGACACGAGCTCTACATATTCGTATTTTCTAGGGACAAAGCCAGAGGAACTGTGGCAGACAAACATGATATTTCTGTTTGTATAGATGACATTTTATGCACTTGCCTAAGGAAAAGACTTTGCTTTTCTCCAAAACCATTTGTACTGTGATTTTCTCGGTCCATTGCATACGAATTCCACACCAGTTTGTCCGGATATATCTAGATGAAACCAGAAATATCCGGTAGTCCTTTGGCTAACTCAATCCAAAATACTATGAAAGCCTCTGTGTTTGTGTTTTCTGGATATTTTTGATGGACTTTATTATTTTGAATGTTTTTATCAGTGAACATTTAATTTTGTACCGTAGAAACTCTAATTGTTTCATCATTGGGACACCAGCTCTACACATTCGTATTTTCTAGGGAGAAAGCTAGAGGAACTGCGGCAAACAAACATCATATTTCTGTCAGTACAGATGACATTTTAGGCACTTGCCTAACGAAAAGACTTTGCTTTTCACAAGAACTATTTTTACTGTGATTTCCCCTGTCCATTGCATATGAATTCCACACCAGTTTGTCCGGATATGACTGGATGAAACCAGAAATATCCGGTTTTGTTCTGGCTAACTCAATCCCAGATATTGCTACAGCATCTTTGTTTGTGTTTTCTGGATATTATCGATGGACTTCATTTTTTTGAACGTTTTTTATCAGGGAACATTTAGTTTTGTCCTTGGAAACATTAATATTTCCACATGGAGACACCAGCTCTACACATTCGTATTTTCTAGGGAGAAAGCTAGAGGAACTGGGGCAAACAAACATGATATTTCTGTTTGTCTAGATGACATTTTATGCACTTGCCTAACGAAAAGACTTTTCTTTTCTCCAAAACAATTTGTAATGTGATTTTCGCGGTCCATTGCATACCAATTCTACTCCTGTTTGTCCGGATATGACTGGATGAAACCGGAAATATCTGGTTTTCTTTTAGCTAACTCAATCCCAGATATGGCTACAGCCTCTGTGTTTGTGTTTTCTGGATATTATCCACGGACTTTACTGTTTTGGATGTTTTGTTTCAGGGAACATTTAATTTTGCCCTTGGAAACCCTAATTGGTTCCACATGGAGACACCAGCTCTACATATTTGTATTTTCTAGGGAGAAAGGTAGAGGAACTGCGGAAAACAAACATGATGTTTCTGTTTGTATCGATGACATTTTATCTACTGGCCTAATGAAAAACTTTGCTTTTCTCCAAAACCATTTGTACTGTGATTTTCTCGGTCCATTGCATACAAATTCGACACCAGTTTGCCCGGATATGACTGGATGAAAGCAGAAATATCTGGTTGTGTTTTGGATAACTCAATCCCATTTATTGCTACAGCCTCTGTGTTTGTGTATTCCTGATATTATCCACGGACTTTATTGTTTTGAATGTTATTTTCAGGGAACATTCAATTTTGTGCTTGGAAACACTAATTGGTTGCACATGGAGACACCAGCTCTACACATTCGTATTTTCCAGGGAGAAAGCTAGAGGAACTACGGCAAACAAACATGATATTTCTGTTTGTCTAGATGACATTTTATGCACTTGCCTAACGAAAAGACTTTCTTTTTCTCCAAAACCATATTTACTGTGATTTTCTCGGTCCATTGCATACGAATTCCACACCACTTTGTCCAGATATGACTGGATGAAACCGGAAATATCTGGTTTTTTTTTTTTTTTTTGGCTATCTGAATCCCAGATATTGCTCCAGCCTCTATGTTTGTTTTTTCTGGATATTCACCACAGACATTATTGTTTTGAATGTTTTTTATCGGGGAACATTTTATTTTGAGCTTTGATACATTAATTGGTTCCACATGGATATACCAGCTCTACACATTCGTATATTCTAGGGAGAAAGCTAGAGGAACTGCGACAAACAAACATGATATTTCTGTTTGTATGGATGACAATTTATGCCCTTGCCTAAAGAAAAGACTTTGCTTTTCTCCAAAACCATTTTTACTGTGATTTTCTCGGTCCATTGCATACGAATTCCACACCAGTTTGTCCGGATATGGCTGGATGAAACCAGAAATATCCGGTTGTGTTTTGGCTAACTCAATCAGAAATATTGTGAAAGCCTCTGTGTTTGTGTTTTCTGGATATTATCGATGGACTTTATTATTTTGAATGGTTTTGTCAGGGAACATTTAATTTTGTACCGTAGAAACACTAATTGGTTCCACATGGAGACACGAGCTCTACATATTCGTATTTTCTAGGGACAAAGCCAGAGGAACTGTGGCAGACAAACATGATATTTCTGTTTGTATAGATGACATTTTATGCACTTGCCTAAGGAAAAGACTTTGCTTTTCTCCAAAACCATTTGTACTGTGATTTTCTCGGTCCATTGCATACGAATTCCACACCAGTTTGTCCGGATATATCTAGATGAAACCAGAAATATCCGGTAGTCCTTTGGCTAACTCAATCCAAAATACTATGAAAGCCTCTGTGTTTGTGTTTTCTGGATATTTTTTTTTCTTTTTTTTTTATTTTTTTAATTAAACTTTTATTTAATGAATATAAATTTCCAAAGTATAGCTTGTGGGTTACAATGGCTTCCCCCCTCCCACAACTTCCCTCCCGCCCGCAACCCTCCCCCCTCCCGCTCCCCCTCCCCTTCCATTCATGTAAAGATTCATTTTCAATTCTCTTTGTATACAGAAGATCAATTTAGTATATATTAGGTAAAGGTTTCAACATTTTGCCCCCATAGCAACATCGAGTGAAAAAACTACCATTGGATTACTAATTATAACATCAAATAGCAATGTACAGCACATTAAAGACAGAGATCCCACATAATTTTTTTTTTCAAAATAATTAATTTTCTATGCCGTTTCCATTTTAACACCAGGTTGTTTTTTGTTTTTTTTTTTTTCATTTCCAATTCTCTTTATATACAGAAGATCACTTCAGTATATAATTAGCAAAGACCTCATCAGTCTGCGCCCACACAGAAATGCAAAGTATAAAAATACTGTTTCAGTACCAGTCATAGCATCACTTGGCTTTAGACGACACATTAGGGACAGATCCCGCATGGGGTGTAAGTACACAGTGACTCCTGTTGCTGACTTAACAATTTGACACTCCTGTTCATGGCGTCAGTAATCTCCCTAGGCTCTAGTCATGAGTTGCCAGGGCTATGGAAGCCTTTAGAGTTCGCTGACTTTGGTCTTATTCCGATAGGGTCATAGTCAAAGTGGAGGTTCTCTCCTCCCTTCGGAGAAGGGTATCTCCTTCTTTGATGGCCCCGTTCTTTCCACTGGGATCTCACTCACAGAGATCATTCATTTAGGTCTTTTTTTTTTCCCATGATATCTTGGCTTTCCATGCCTGCTATACTCTCATGGGCTCTTCAGCCAGATCTGAATGCCTTGAGGGCTGATTCTGAGGCCGGAGTGTTGTTTAGGACATCTGCCATCCTATGAGTCTGCTGTGTATCCCACTTCCCATGTTGGATCCTTCTCTCCCTTTTTGATTCTATCAGTTAGTATTAGCAGATACTTGTCTTGTTTGTGTGATCTCTTTGACTCTTAGACCTATCAGAGCTATCAATTGTGAGCTGAAATTGATCACTTGGACTAGTGCGATGGCATTGGTACATGCCATCTTGATGGAATTGTGTTGGAATCCGCTGCACATTTCTAACTCCACCATTTGCGGCCAGTCCGATTGAGCATGTTCCAAATTGTTCATCTCCTCCCTCTCTTTTTCCACTCTTAGATTTAACAGGGATCACTTTTCAGTTAAAATTTAAACACCTGAGAATAATTGTGTGTTAATTACTGAGTTCAACCAATAGTACTAGAACAACAACAACAACAACAAATACTAAAATGGATAAAGTATTACATTGTACATCTAAAGTCAGGACAGGAGCTGATCAGTTCATTGTTGCTTATAGTGTCCATTTCACTTAACAGGTTTCCTCTTTGGCGCTCAGTTGTCATCGATCAGGGAAAACAAATGATATTTTTCTCTTTGGGACTGGCTTAATTCACTCAGCATGATGTTTTCCAGATTGCTCCATCTTGTTGCAAATGACTGGGTTTCATTGTTTCTTACTGCTGTATAGTATTCTATGGAGTACATGTCCCATAATTTCTTTATCCAGTCTACTGTTGATGGGCATTTGGGTTGGTTCCAGGTCTTAGCTATTGTGAATTGAGCTGCAATAAACATTAATGTGCAGATGGCTTTTTTATTTGTCAAATTAAATTCCTTTGGGTAAATTCCAAGGAGTGGGATGGCTGGGTTGTATGGTAGGGTTATGTTCAGGTTTCTGAGGAATCTCCAGACAGACTTCCATAGTGGCTTAACCAGTTTGCATTCCCACCAACAGTGGGTTAGTGTCCCTTTTTCCCCACATCCTCTCCAGCATCTGTTGTTGGTAGATTTCTGAATGTGAGCTATTCTCACCGGGGTGAGATGGAACCTCATTGTGGTTTTGATTTGCATTTCTCTGATTGCTAGTGATCTTGAACATTTTTTCATGTGTCTGTTGGCCATTTGGGTTTCCTCTTTCGAAAAATGTCTATTGAGGTCCTTGGCCCATTTCTTAAGTGGGTTGTTTGTTTTGTTGTTGTGGATTTTCTTGATTTCTTTGTAGATTCTGGTTATCAATCCTTTATCTGTAGTATAGTTTGCGAATATTTTTTCCCATTCTGTTGGTTGCCTCTTCACTTTCCTGACTGTTTCTTTTGAAGTACAGAAACTTCTCAATTTGATGCAATCCCAAATGTTAATTTTGGTTTTGACTGCCTGTGCTGTTGGAGTATTTTCCAGGAAGTCTTTGCCTGTGCCTATATCTTGCAGGGTTTCTCCAATGCTCTCTAATAATTTGATGGTTTCGGGTCGTAGATTTAAGTCTTTAATCCATGTTGAGTGAATTTTTGTGTAAGGTGAAAGGTATGGGTCTTGCTTCAAGCTTCTGCATGTGGAAATCCAATTTTCCCAGCACCATTTATTGAATAGACTGTCCTTATTCCAGGGATTAGATTTGGATCTTTGGTCAAATATAAGTTGGCTGTAGATGTTTGGATTGATTTCTGGTGTTTCTATTCTGTTCCATTGGTCTATCCATCTGTTTCTGTACCAGTACCATGCTGTTTTGATAACAACTGCCCTGTAGTATGTCCTAAAATCAGGTATTGTGATTCCTCCGGCTTTGTTTTTGTTGTACAGGATTGCTTTGGCTATTCGAGGTCTTCTGTGTCTCCATATGAATTTCAGCATCATTTTTTCTATATCTGAGAAGAAGGTCTTCGGGATCTTGATGGGTATTGCATTGAATGTATAAATTGCTTTTGGGAGGATAGACATTTTGATGATATTGATTCTTCCAATCCATGAGCATGGAAGATTTCTCCATTTTTTGGTATCCTCTTCTATTTCTTTCTGTAAGGTTTTGTAGTTTTCATCGTAGAGATCTTTAACGTCTTTGGTTAAGTTTATTCCAAGGTATTTGATTGTTTTTGTAGCTATTGTGAATGGGATTGATTTTAGAAGTTCTTCCTCAGCCGTGGCATTGCCTGTGTATACAAAGGCTGTTGATTTTTGTGCATTGATTTTATATCCTGCTACTTTGCCAAACTCTTCGATGAGTTCCAGCAGTCTCTTAGTAGAGTTCTTTGGGTCCCCTAAATAAAGAATCATATCATCTGCAAAGAGGGATAGTTTGAGTTCGTCCTTCCCGATTTGTATCCCTTTAATTTCTTTTTCTTGCCTAATAGCTCTGGCCAAAACTTCCAGAACTATATTGAATAGCAGTGGTGAGAGAGGGCATCCCTGTCTGGTACCAGATTTCAGTGGAAATGCTTCCAACTTTTCCCCATTCAATAGGATGTTGGCCATGGGTTTTTCATATATTGCTTTGATTGTATTAAGGAATGTTCCTTCCATACCCAGTTTGCTTAGAGTTTTCATCATGAAAGGGTGTTGTATTTTATCAAATGCTTTCTCTGCGTCTATTGAGAGAATCATATGGTTTTTCTTCTGCAGTCTGTTAATGTAGTGTATTACGTTGATTGTTTTGCGAATGTTGAACCATCCCTGCATACCGGGGATGAATCCCACTTGGTCTGGGTGGATGATCTTTCTGATGTGTTGTTGCATTCTATTGGCCAGAATTTTATTTAGGATTTTTGCATCTATGTTCATCAGGGATATTGGTCTGTAATTCTCTTTCAATGTTGCGTCTCTTTCTGGCTTAGGAATTAAGGTGATGGTGGCTTCATAGAAGGAATTTGGGAGGATTCCCTCTTTTTCGATTGCTCTGAATAGTTTGAGAAGAATTGGAGTTAGTTCTTCTCTAAATGTCTGGTAGAACTCAGCAGTGAATCCATCTGGCCCTGGGCTTTTCTTTGTTGGGAGGGCCTTTATTACTGTTTCAATTTCTGTGTCAGTTATTGGTCTGTTTAGGTTTTCTATGTCTTCCTGGCTCAATTTAGGGAGGTTGCATGTGTCCAAGAATCTGTCCATTTCTGATAGATTTCCCTGTTTGCTGGCATACAAGTCCTTGTAGTAATTTCTGATGATTCTTTTTATTTCTGTGGCGTCTGTTGTTACGTTTCCCATTTCATCTCTGATTTTATTGATTTGGGTCTTTTCTCTTCTTTTTTTAGTGAGTTGGGCCAATGGGGTGTCAATTTTGTTTATTTTTTCAAAAAACCAGCTCCTCGTTTGGCTGATTTTTTGTAATGTTTTTTTGGATTCAATCCTGTTGATTTCTTCTCTGATTTTAATTATTTCTCTTCTCCTACTGGGTTTGGGTTTGGTTTGCTGCAGATTTTCTAGATCCTTGAGATGACTTGAAAGCTCATCTATTTGGTGCCTTTCCAATTTCTTGATGTAGGCATCTATTGATATAAACTTTCCTCTTAACACTGCTTTTGTTGTATCCCATAGGTTTTGGTATGTTGTGCTGTTATCCTCATTTACTTCCAGAAAATTTTTGATTTCTCTTTTAATTTCTTCTATGACCCGTTGTTCATTCAGGAGCATATTGTTCAATCTCCATGTGTTTACACGTGCTTTAGGGATTCCTGAGTTGCCAATTTCCAATTTCATTCCTTTGTGGTCTGAGAAGCTGCATGGTATGATTCTAATTCTTTTGAATTTGCTGAGACTTGCTTTATGGCCTAGTATGTGGTCAATCCTAGAGAGGGTTCCATGTACTGCTGAGAAGAATGTAAAGTCCTTAAATGTAGGATGAAATGTTCTGTAGATGTCTGTTAGATCCATTTGGGCTATAGTGTCATTTAAATCTACTGTCTCCTTGTTGATCTTCTGTCCTGTTGATCTGTCTATCTCTGAGAGTGGAGTATTGAAGTCCCCCAGTACTATTGTATTGGGGTCTAAGTCTCCCTTTAGGTCCCTTAACAAGTCTTTTAAATAAGCTGGTGCCCTGTAATTAGGTGCATATACGTTGATAATCGTTATATCTTCTTGTTGAATGGATCCCTTAATCATTATATAGTGCCCCTCTTTGTCTCTCCTAACAGTTTTTGTAGTAAAGTTTATGTTGTCCGATATTAAGATGGCTACGCCCGCTCTCTTTTCATTTCTGTTGGCGTGGTATATCTTTTTCCAGCCTTTCACTCTCAGCTTGTATGGATCATTGTTGGATAGATGGGTTTCTTGTAAGCAGCAAAAGGATGGGTTTTGTTCCTTAATCCAATCAGCCAATCGGTGTCTTTTAACTGGACAGTTCAAGCCATTAACATTCAATGTGACTATTGAGAAGGAGTAACTTTGCCCTGCCATTTGCCAAAGATATTTTCTAATATCTGGTTTGAGATTCCTGTGATCTTTTGCTCTGAGGTTTCCTTCCTTTACCTTCTTTCATATTGGTGACCGTGATTCTGTGTTTCTGTATGTAACACGTCTTTAAGCATCTTTTGCAGGGCTGGACGAGTGGCGACAAATTCTTTCAATTTCTGTTTGCTGTGAAAGGTCTTAATTTCACCTTCATTCACAAATGAGAGCTTTGCAGGATATAATATTCTGGGCTGGCAGTTTTTCTCTCTTAGTACCTGGGCTATATCTCGCCATTCTCTCCTGGCTTGTAGGGTTTCTGATGAGAAATCAGCTGTAAGTCTAATTGGAGATCCTCTGAGAGTAATCTGTCGTTTCTCTCTTGCACATTTTAGGATCTTTTCTTTGTGTTTCACTGTGGTGAGTTTGATTACGACGTGTCGTGGTGAGGATCTCTTTTGATCATGTTTATTAGGGGTTCTCTGAGCTTCCTGTACTAGGATGTCTCTGTCCTTCTCCAAACTTGGGAAATTTTCTGCTAGTATCTCACTAAAAAGGCCTTCTAATCCTTTCTCCCTTTCCATGCCTTCAGGAACTCCTAGAACCCGAATGTTGGGTTTTTTAATAGTATCCTGTAGATTCCTGACAGTATTTTTTAGATTTCTGATTTCTTCTTCTTTTCTTTGATTTGACTGTTTCCTTTCCTGTTCTCTGTCTTCTAATTCCGATATTCTCTCCTCTGCTTCATCCATTCTGTTTTTAAGGCTCTCTAATGTGTTTGCCATTTGATCTATTGAGTTCTTCATTTCATTGAGGTTTTTTTTCACTATCGCAATTTCCTGTTCCACTAGTTGTTTCATTTCATTTTGATTCCTCCTTAATATTTCATTTTCACGGGAGAGATTTTCTATCTTGTCCATTAAGGATTTCTGTAGTTCAAGAATTTGTTTTTGAGAACTTCTTAATGTTCTTGTGAATTTTTTGAAATCTGCTTCTTGCATTTGCTCTATCTCTTCATCTTCATAATCTTGCATTGGCATGTCTTGTTCACTTGGGGGCGTCATAGTGCCTTCCTTGTTCTTGGTACCTCCGCTTCTATGTTTCTTGCTTGGCATGTTAGAGATAATTTGTGGTGTTTTTGTTTTTGTTTTTTTTCTCTCGTTATACTATGCCTCTAAGTGAGCTGTCTGTTTTGTTGGAGCCTTAGGGGCTGTGATGGGTGTGGTCAGAGAGCTATGCTTGTTTCTTGAGGTTTAAGGCTGTGTAAAGAGCGACTCTCCCAGATTATTTGCTCCTTGCCGGGACACTCTCTCTCTCTCTCTTTTTTTTTTTTTTGTTTTGACTTAGTTGGGAGTGGGGTTGGGGGTAGTTGAAATCTAGCCTCTGTGAGTATTCGTTTGATCTACCCCTGGGACTATACACAGAGTTTATGCAGCCCTCAATGTGTTCTCCAGTTTCGCTAAAGATACTGAGTTTGGCTGAGCTTTACATATGTAAAATCGCGGTGCTCTTTGTTTTGCTTGGTGAGTGAAGGGAGAGGCCTCTGTTCCCCCTCCCCCCAATGTCTCGGACTTCTCAGGTCTTTGTCTTTCTTGCCCTCCTCAGTTCCCGCTTGGCAAGTTAGAGATAATTTGTGGTGTTTTTTTTTTCTCTCGTTATACTATGCCTCTAAGTGAGCTGTCTGTTTTGTTGGAGCCTTAGGGGCTGTGATGGGTGTGGCCAGAGAGCTATGCTTGTTTCTTGAGGTTTAAGGCTGTGTAAAGAGCGACTCTCCCAGATTATTTGCTCCTTGCTGGGACTCTCTCTCTCTCTCTCTCTCTCTCTTTTTTTTTTTTTGACTCAGTTGGGAGTGGAGTTGAGGGTAGTTGAAATCTAGCCTCTGTGGGTATTCGTTTGATCTACCCCTGGGACCATACACAGAATTTATGCAGCCCTAAATGTGTTCTCCAGTTTCGCTAAAGATACTGAGTTTGGCTGAGCTTTACATATGTAAAATCGCGGTGCTCTTTGTTTTGCTTGGTGAGTGAAGGGAGAGGCCTCTGTTCCCCCTCCCCCCAATGTCTCGGACTCCTCAGGTCTTTGTCTTTCTTACCCTCCTCCGTTCCCGCGCTGGCGAGATTCTGTGGCTCTGCCTCCTCTCCCGCCGCTGCCGCTCGGCTTGTCTCGGTTGGTTTTCCACGCGGTGGGTTCCCTGTAAGTCCTCTGTGTTTCCTCCACAAGATCCGGAAGTGATTCCTCTGCAGTTTTTTTCTTGAGTCTTTTCCTGATGCTACAGTAATTCCGCTTTTATGAAAGTTTATTTTCCCAAACTACGGTGCACGTCCTCACTATCCGCCACCTTGGCTCCGCCCCGTTTTCTGGATATTTTTGATGGACTTTATTATTTTGAATGTTTTTATCAGTGAACATTTAATTTTGTACCGTAGAAACTCTAATTGTTTCATCATTGGGACACCAGCTCTACACATTCGTATTTTCTAGGGAGAAAGCTAGAGGAACTGCGGCAAACAAACATCATATTTCTGTCAGTACAGATGACATTTTAGGCACTTGCCTAACGAAAAGACTTTGCTTTTCACAAGAACTATTTTTACTGTGATTTCCCCTGTCCATTGCATATGAATTCCACACCAGTTTGTCCGGATATGACTGGATGAAACCAGAAATATCCGGTTTTGTTCTGGCTAACTCAATCCCAGATATTGCTACAGCATCTTTGTTTGTGTTTTCTGGATATTATCGATGGACTTCATTTTTTTGAATGTTTTTTATCAGGGAACATTTAGTTTTGTCCTTGGAAACATTAATTATTTCCACATGGAGACACCAGCTCTACACATTCGTATTTTCTAGGGAGAAAGCTAGAGGAACTGGGGCAAACAAACATGATATTTCTGTTTGTCTAGATGACATTTTATGCACTTGCCTAACGAAAAGACTTTTCTTTTCTCCAAAACAATTTGTAATGTGATTTTCGCGGTCCATTGCATACCAATTCTACTCCTGTTTGTCCGGATATGACTGGATGAAAGCAGAAATATCTGGTTTTCTTTTAGCTAACTCAATCCCAGATATTGCTACAGCCTCTGTGTTTGTGTTTTCTGGATATTATCCACGGACTTTACTATTTTGGATGTTTTGTTTCAGGGAACATTTAATTTTGCCCTTGGAAACCCTAATTGGTTCCACATGGAGACACCAGCTCTACATATTTGTATTTTCTAGGGAGAAAGGTAGAGGAACTGCGGAAAACAAACATGATGTTTCTGTTTGTATCGATGACATTTTATCTACTGGCCTAATGAAAAACTTTGCTTTTCTCCAAAACCATTTGTACTGTGATTTTCTCGGTCCATTGCATACAAATTCGACACCAGTTTGCCCGGATATGACTGGATGAAAGCAGAAATATCTGGTTGTGTTTTGGATAACTCAATCCCAGATATTGCTACAGCCTCTGTGTTTGTGTATTCCTGATATTATCCACGGACTTTATTGTTTTGAATGTTATTTTCAGGGAACATTCAATTTTGTGCTTGGAAACACTAATTGGTTGCACATGGAGACACCAGCTCTACACATTCGTATTTTCCAGGGAGAAAGCTAGAGGAACTACGGCAAACAAACATGATATTTCTGTTTGTATGGATGACAATTTATGCCCTTGCCTAAAGAAAAGACTTTGCTTTTCTCCAAAACCATTTTTACTGTGATTTTCTCGGTCCATTGCATACGAATTCCACACCAGTTTGTCCGGATATGGCTGGATGAAACCAGAAATATCCGGTTGTGTTTTGGCTAACTCAATCAGAAATATTGTGAAAGCCTCTGTTTTTGTGTTTTCTGGATATTATCGATGGACTTTATTATTTTGAATGGTTTTGTCAGGGAACATTTAATTTTGTACCGTAGAAACACTAATTGGTTCCACATGGAGACACGAGCTCTACATATTCGTATTTTCTAGGGACAAAGCCAGAGGAACTGTGGCAGACAAACATGATATTTCTGTTTGTATAGATGACATTTTATGCACTTGCCTAAGGAAAAGACTTTGCTTTTCTCCAAAACCATTTGTACTGTGATTTTCTCGGTCCATTGCATACGAATTCCACACCAGTTTGTCCGGATATATCTAGATGAAACCAGAAATATCCGGTAGTCCTTTGGCTAACTCAATCCAAAATACTATGAAAGCCTCTGTGTTTGTGTTTTCTGGATATTTTTTTTTTCTTTTTTTTTTTTATTTTTTTAATTAAACTTTTATTTAATGAATATAAATTTCCAAAGTATAGCTTGTGGGTTACAATGGCTTCCCCCCTCCCACAACTTCCCTCCCGCCCGCAACCCTCCCCCCTCCCTCTTCCCCTCCCCTTCCATTCATGTAAAGATTCATTTTCAATTCTCTTTGTATACAGAAGATCAATTTAGTATATATTAGGTAAAGGTTTCAACATTTTGCCCCCATAGCAACATCGAGTGAAAAAACTACCATTGGATTACTAATTATAACATCAAATAGCAATGTACAGCACATTAAAGACAGAGATCCCACATAATTTTTTTTTTCAAAATAATTAATTTTCTATGCCGTTTCCATTTTAACACCAGGTTGTTTTTTGTTTTTTTTTTCATTTCCAATTCTCTTTATATACAGAAGATCACTTCAGTATATAATTAGCAAAGACCTCATCAGTCTGCGCCCACACAGAAACGCAAAGTATAAAAATACTGTTTCAGTACCAGTCATAGCATCACTTGGCTTTAGACGACACATTAGGGACAGATCCCGCATGGGGTGTAAGTACACAGTGACTCCTGTTGCTGACTTAACAATTTGACACTCCTGTTCATGGCGTCAGTAATCTCCCTAGGCTCTAGTCATGAGTTGCCAGGGCTATGGAAGCCTTTAGAGTTCGCTGACTTTGGTCTTATTCCGATAGGGTCATAGTCAAAGTGGAGGTTCTCTCCTCCCTTCGGAGAAGGGTATCTCCTTCTTTGATGGCCCCGTTCTTTCCACTGGGATCTCACTCACAGAGATCATTCATTTAGGTCTTTTTTTTTTTCCCATGATATCTTGGCTTTCCATGCCTGCTATACTCTCATGGGCTCTTCAGCCAGATCTGAATGCCTTGAGGGCTGATTCTGAGGCCGGAGTGTTGTTTAGGACATCTGCCATCCTATGAGTCTGCTGTGTATCCCACTTCCCATGTTGGATCCTTCTCTCCCTTTTTGATTCTATCAGTTAGTATTAGCAGATACTTGTCTTGTTTGTGTGATCTCTTTGACTCTTAGACCTATCAGAGCTATCAATTGTGAGCTGAAATTGATCACTTGGACTAGTGCGATGGCATTGGTACATGCCATCTTGATGGAATTGTGTTGGAATCCGCTGCACATTTCTAACTCCACCATTTGCGGCCAGTCCGATTGAGCATGTTCCAAATTGTTCATCTCCTCCCTCTCTTTTTCCACTCTTAGATTTAACAGGGATCACTTTTCAGTTAAAATTTAAACACCTGAGAATAATTGTGTGTTAATTACTGAGTTCAACCAATAGTACTAGAACAACAACAACAACAACAAATACTAAAATGGATAAAGTATTACATTGTACATCTAAAGTCAGGACAGGAGCTGATCAGTTCATTGTTGCTTATAGTGTCCATTTCACTTAACAGGTTTCCTCTTTGGCGCTCAGTTGTCATCGATCAGGGAAAACAAATGATATTTTTCTCTTTGGGACTGGCTTAATTCACTCAGCATGATGTTTTCCAGATTGCTCCATCTTGTTGCAAATGACTGGGTTTCATTGTTTCTTACTGCTGTATAGTATTCTATGGAGTACATGTCCCATAATTTCTTTATCCAGTCTACTGTTGATGGGCATTTGGGTTGGTTCCAGGTCTTAGCTATTGTGAATTGAGCTGCAATAAACATTAATGTGCAGATGGCTTTTTTATTTGTCAAATTAAATTCCTTTGGGTAAATTCCAAGGAGTGGGATGGCTGGGTTGTATGGTAGGGTTATGTTCAGGTTTCTGAGGAATCTCCAGACAGACTTCCATAGTGGCTTAACCAGTTTGCATTCCCACCAACAGTGGGTTAGTGTCCCTTTTTCCCCACATCCTCTCCAGCATCTGTTGTTGGTAGATTTCTGAATGTGAGCTATTCTCACCGGGGTGAGATGGAACCTCATTGTGGTTTTGATTTGCATTTCTCTGATTGCTAGTGATCTTGAACATTTTTTCATGTGTCTGTTGGCCATTTGGGTTTCCTCTTTCGAAAAATGTCTATTGAGGTCCTTGGCCCATTTCTTAAGTGGGTTGTTTGTTTTGTTGTTGTGGATTTTCTTGATTTCTTTGTAGATTCTGGTTATCAATCCTTTATCTGTAGTATAGTTTGCGAATATTTTTTCCCATTCTGTTGGTTGCCTCTTCACTTTCCTGACTGTTTCTTTTGAAGTACAGAAACTTCTCAATTTGATGCAATCCCAAATGTTAATTTTGGTTTTGACTGCCTGTGCTGTTGGAGTATTTTCCAGGAAGTCTTTGCCTGTGCCTATATCTTGCAGGGTTTCTCCAATGCTCTCTAATAATTTGATGGTTTCGGGTCGTAGATTTAAGTCTTTAATCCATGTTGAGTGAATTTTTGTGTAAGGTGAAAGGTATGGGTCTTGCTTCAAGCTTCTGCATGTGGAAATCCAATTTTCCCAGCACCATTTATTGAATAGACTGTCCTTATTCCAGGGATTAGATTTGGATCTTTGGTCAAATATAAGTTGGCTGTAGATGTTTGGATTGATTTCTGGTGTTTCTATTCTGTTCCATTGGTCTATCCATCTGTTTCTGTACCAGTACCATGCTGTTTTGATAACAACTGCCCTGTAGTATGTCCTAAAATCAGGTATTGTGATTCCTCCGGCTTTGTTTTTGTTGTACAGGATTGCTTTGGCTATTCGAGGTCTTCTGTGTCTCCATATGAATTTCAGCATCATTTTTTCTATATCTGAGAAGAAGGTCTTCGGGATCTTGATGGGTATTGCATTGAATGTATAAATTGCTTTTGGGAGGATAGACATTTTGATGATATTGATTCTTCCAATCCATGAGCATGGAAGATTTCTCCATTTTTTGGTATCCTCTTCTATTTCTTTCTGTAAGGTTTTGTAGTTTTCATCGTAGAGATCTTTAACGTCTTTGGTTAAGTTTATTCCAAGGTATTTGATTGTTTTTGTAGCTATTGTGAATGGGATTGATTTTAGAAGTTCTTCCTCAGCCGTGGCATTGCCTGTGTATACAAAGGCTGTTGATTTTTGTGCATTGATTTTATATCCTGCTACTTTGCCAAACTCTTCGATGAGTTCCAGCAGTCTCTTAGTAGAGTTCTTTGGGTCCCCTAAATAAAGAATCATATCATCTGCAAAGAGGGATAGTTTGAGTTCGTCCTTCCCGATTTGTATCCCTTTAATTTCTTTTTCTTGCCTAATAGCTCTGGCCAAAACTTCCAGAACTATATTGAATAGCAGTGGTGAGAGAGGGCATCCCTGTCTGGTACCAGATTTCAGTGGAAATGCTTCCAACTTTTCCCCATTCAATAGGATGTTGGCCATGGGTTTTTCATATATTGCTTTGATTGTATTAAGGAATGTTCCTTCCATACCCAGTTTGCTTAGAGTTTTCATCATGAAAGGGTGTTGTATTTTATCAAATGCTTTCTCTGCGTCTATTGAGAGAATCATATGGTTTTTCTTCTGCAGTCTGTTAATGTAGTGTATTACGTTGATTGTTTTGCGAATGTTGAACCATCCCTGCATACCGGGGATGAATCCCACTTGGTCTGGGTGGATGATCTTTCTGATGTGTTGTTGCATTCTATTGGCCAGAATTTTATTTAGGATTTTTGCATCTATGTTCATCAGGGATATTGGTCTGTAATTCTCTTTCAATGTTGCGTCTCTTTCTGGCTTAGGAATTAAGGTGATGGTGGCTTCATAGAAGGAATTTGGGAGGATTCCCTCTTTTTCGATTGCTCTGAATAGTTTGAGAAGAATTGGAGTTAGTTCTTCTCTAAATGTCTGGTAGAACTCAGCAGTGAATCCATCTGGCCCTGGGCTTTTCTTTGTTGGGAGGGCCTTTATTACTGTTTCAATTTCTGTGTCAGTTATTGGTCTGTTTAGGTTTTCTATGTCTTCCTGGCTCAATTTAGGGAGGTTGCATGTGTCCAAGAATCTGTCCATTTCTGATAGATTTCCCTGTTTGCTGGCATACAAGTCCTTGTAGTAATTTCTGATGATTCTTTTTATTTCTGTGGCGTCTGTTGTTACGTTTCCCATTTCATCTCTGATTTTATTGATTTGGGTCTTTTCTCTTCTTTTTTTAGTGAGTTGGGCCAATGGGGTGTCAATTTTGTTTATTTTTTCAAAAAACCAGCTCCTCGTTTGGCTGATTTTTTGTAATGTTTTTTTGGATTCAATCCTGTTGATTTCTTCTCTGATTTTAATTATTTCTCTTCTCCTACTGGGTTTGGGTTTGGTTTGCTGCAGATTTTCTAGATCCTTGAGATGACTTGAAAGCTCATCTATTTGGTGCCTTTCCAATTTCTTGATGTAGGCATCTATTGATATAAACTTTCCTCTTAACACTGCTTTTGTTGTATCCCATAGGTTTTGGTATGTTGTGCTGTTATCCTCATTTACTTCCAGAAAATTTTTGATTTCTCTTTTAATTTCTTCTATGACCCGTTGTTCATTCAGGAGCATATTGTTCAATCTCCATGTGTTTACACGTGCTTTAGGGATTCCTGAGTTGCCAATTTCCAATTTCATTCCTTTGTGGTCTGAGAAGCTGCATGGTATGATTCTAATTCTTTTGAATTTGCTGAGACTTGCTTTATGGCCTAGTATGTGGTCAATCCTAGAGAGGGTTCCATGTACTGCTGAGAAGAATGTAAAGTCCTTAAATGTAGGATGAAATGTTCTGTAGATGTCTGTTAGATCCATTTGGGCTATAGTGTCATTTAAATCTACTGTCTCCTTGTTGATCTTCTGTCCTGTTGATCTGTCTATCTCTGAGAGTGGAGTATTGAAGTCCCCCAGTACTATTGTATTGGGGTCTAAGTCTCCCTTTAGGTCCCTTAACAAGTCTTTTAAATAAGCTGGTGCCCTGTAATTAGGTGCATATACGTTGATAATCGTTATATCTTCTTGTTGAATGGATCCCTTAATCATTATATAGTGCCCCTCTTTGTCTCTCCTAACAGTTTTTGTAGTAAAGTTTATGTTGTCCGATATTAAGATGGCTACGCCCGCTCTCTTTTCATTTCTGTTGGCGTGGTATATCTTTTTCCAGCCTTTCACTCTCAGCTTGTATGGATCATTGTTGGATAGATGGGTTTCTTGTAAGCAGCAAAAGGATGGGTTTTGTTCCTTAATCCAATCAGCCAATCGGTGTCTTTTAACTGGACAATTCAAGCCATTAACATTCAATGTGACTATTGAGAAGGAGTAACTTTGCCCTGCCATTTGCCAAAGATATTTTCTAATATCTGGTTTGAGATTCCTGTGATCTTTTGCTCTGAGGTTTCCTTCCTTTACCTTCTTTCATATTGGTGACCGTGATTCTGTGTTTCTGTATGTAACACGTCTTTAAGCATCTTTTGCAGGGCTGGACGAGTGGCGACAAATTCTTTCAATTTCTGTTTGCTGTGAAAGGTCTTAATTTCACCTTCATTCACAAATGAGAGCTTTGCAGGATATAATATTCTGGGCTGGCAGTTTTTCTCTCTTAGTACCTGGGCTATATCTCGCCATTCTCTCCTGGCTTGTAGGGTTTCTGATGAGAAATCAGCTGTAAGTCTAATTGGAGATCCTCTGAGAGTAATCTGTCGTTTCTCTCTTGCACATTTTAGGATCTTTTCTTTGTGTTTCACTGTGGTGAGTTTGATTACGACGTGTCGTGGTGAGGATCTCTTTTGATCATGTTTATTAGGGGTTCTCTGAGCTTCCTGTACTAGGATGTCTCTGTCCTTCTCCAAACTTGGGAAATTTTCTGCTAGTATCTCACTAAAAAGGCCTTCTAATCCTTTCTCCCTTTCCATGCCTTCAGGAACTCCTAGAACCCGAATGTTGGGTTTTTTAATAGTATCCTGTAGATTCCTGACAGTATTTTTTAGATTTCTGATTTCTTCTTCTTTTCTTTGATTTGACTGTTTCCTTTCCTGTTCTCTGTCTTCTAATTCCGATATTCTCTCCTCTGCTTCATCCATTCTGTTTTTAAGGCTCTCTAATGTGTTTGCCATTTGATCTATTGAGTTCTTCATTTCATTGAGGTTTTTTTTCACTATCGCAATTTCCTGTTCCACTAGTTGTTTCATTTCATTTTGATTCCTCCTTAATATTTCATTTTCACGGGAGAGATTTTCTATCTTGTCCATTAAGGATTTCTGTAGTTCAAGAATTTGTTTTTGAGAACTTCTTAATGTTCTTGTGAATTTTTTGAAATCTGCTTCTTGCATTTGCTCTATCTCTTCATCTTCATAATCTTGCATTGGCATGTCTTGTTCACTTGGGGGCGTCATAGTGCCTTCCTTGTTCTTGGTACCTCCGCTTCTATGTTTCTTGCTTGGCATGTTAGAGATAATTTGTGGTGTTTTTGTTTTTGTTTTTTTTCTCTCGTTATACTATGCCTCTAAGTGAGCTGTCTGTTTTGTTGGAGCCTTAGGGGCTGTGATGGGTGTGGTCAGAGAGCTATGCTTGTTTCTTGAGGTTTAAGGCTGTGTAAAGAGCGACTCTCCCAGATTATTTGCTCCTTGCCGGGACACTCTCTCTCTCTCTCTCTTTTTTTTTTTTGTTTTGACTTAGTTGGGAGTGGGGTTGGGGGTAGTTGAAATCTAGCCTCTGTGAGTATTCGTTTGATCTACCCCTGGGACTATACACAGAGTTTATGCAGCCCTCAATGTGTTCTCCAGTTTCGCTAAAGATACTGAGTTTGGCTGAGCTTTACATATGTAAAATCGCGGTGCTCTTTGTTTTGCTTGGTGAGTGAAGGGAGAGGCCTCTGTTCCCCCTCCCCCCAATGTCTCGGACTTCTCAGGTCTTTGTCTTTCTTGCCCTCCTCAGTTCCCGCTTGGCAAGTTAGAGATAATTTGTGGTGTTTTTGTTTTTGTTTTTTTTCTCTCGTTATACTATGCCTCTAAGTGAGCTGTCTGTTTTGTTGGAGCCTTAGGGGCTGTGATGGGTGTGGCCAGAGAGCTATGCTTGTTTCTTGAGGTTTAAGGCTGTGTAAAGAGCGACTCTCCCAGATTATTTGCTCCTTGCTGGGACTCTCTCTCTCTCTCTCTCTCTCTCTTTTTTTTTTTTTGACTCAGTTGGGAGTGGAGTTGAGGGTAGTTGAAATCTAGCCTCTGTGGGTATTCGTTTGATCTACCCCTGGGACCATACACAGAATTTATGCAGCCCTAAATGTGTTCTCCAGTTTCGCTAAAGATACTGAGTTTGGCTGAGCTTTACATATGTAAAATCGCGGTGCTCTTTGTTTTGCTTGGTGAGTGAAGGGAGAGGCCTCTGTTCCCCCTCCCCCCAATGTCTCGGACTCCTCAGGTCTTTGTCTTTCTTACCCTCCTCCGTTCCCGCGCTGGCGAGATTCTGTGGCTCTGCCTCCTCTCCCGCCGCTGCCGCTCGGCTTGTCTCGGTTGGTTTTCCACGCGGTGGGTTCCCTGTAAGTCCTCTGTGTTTCCTCCACAAGATCCGGAAGTGATTCCTCTGCAGTTTTTTTCTTGAGTCTTTTCCTGATGCTACAGTAATTCCGCTTTTATGAAAGTTTATTTTCCCAAACTACGGTGCACGTCCTCACTATCCGCCACCTTGGTTCCGCCCCGTTTTCTGGATATTTTTGATGGACTTTATTATTTTGAATGTTTTTATCAGTGAACATTTAATTTTGTACCGTAGAAACTCTAATTGTTTCATCATTGGGACACCAGCTCTACACATTCGTATTTTCTAGGGAGAAAGCTAGAGGAACTGCGGCAAACAAACATCATATTTCTGTCAGTACAGATGACATTTTAGGCACTTGCCTAACGAAAAGACTTTGCTTTTCACAAGAACTATTTTTACTGTGATTTCCCCTGTCCATTGCATATGAATTCCACACCAGTTTGTCCGGATATGACTGGATGAAACCAGAAATATCCGGTTTTGTTCTGGCTAACTCAATCCCAGATATTGCTACAGCATCTTTGTTTGTGTTTTCTGGATATTATCGATGGACTTCATTTTTTTGAATGTTTTTTATCAGGGAACATTTAGTTTTGTCCTTGGAAACATTAATTATTTCCACATGGAGACACCAGCTCTACACATTCGTATTTTCTAGGGAGAAAGCTAGAGGAACTGGGGCAAACAAACATGATATTTCTGTTTGTCTAGATGACATTTTATGCACTTGCCTAACGAAAAGACTTTTCTTTTCTCCAAAACAATTTGTAATGTGATTTTCGCGGTCCATTGCATACCAATTCTACTCCTGTTTGTCCGGATATGACTGGATGAAACCGGAAATATCTGGTTTTCTTTTAGCTAACTCAATCCCAGATATTGCTACAGCCTCTGTGTTTGTGTTTTCTGGATATTATCCACGGACTTTACTGTTTTGGATGTTTTGTTTCAGGGAACATTTAATTTTGCCCTTGGAAACCCTAATTGGTTCCACATGGAGACACCAGCTCTACATATTTGTATTTTCTAGGGAGAAAGGTAGAGGAACTGCGGAAAACAAACATGATGTTTCTGTTTGTATCGATGACATTTTATCTACTGGCCTAATGAAAAACTTTGCTTTTCTCCAAAACCATTTGTACTGTGATTTTCTCGGTCCATTGCATACAAATTCGACACCAGTTTGCCCGGATATGACTGGATGAAAGCAGAAATATCTGGTTGTGTTTTGGATAACTCAATCCCAGATATTGCTACAGCCTCTGTGTTTGTGTATTCCTGATATTATCCACGGACTTTATTGTTTTGAATGTTATTTTCAGGGAACATTCAATTTTGTGCTTGGAAACACTAATTGGTTGCACATGGAGACACCAGCTCTACACATTCGTATTTTCCAGGGAGAAAGCTAGAGGAACTACGGCAAACAAACATGATATTTCTGTTTGTATGGATGACAATTTATGCCCTTGCCTAAAGAAAAGACTTTGCTTTTCTCCAAAACCATTTTTACTGTGATTTTCTCGGTCCATTGCATACGAATTCCACACCAGTTTGTCCGGATATGGCTGGATGAAACCAGAAATATCCGGTTGTGTTTTGGCTAACTCAATCAGAAATATTGTGAAAGCCTCTGTTTTTGTGTTTTCTGGATATTATCGATGGACTTTATTATTTTGAATGGTTTTGTCAGGGAACATTTAATTTTGTACCGTAGAAACACTAATTGGTTCCACATGGAGACACGAGCTCTACATATTCGTATTTTCTAGGGACAAAGCCAGAGGAACTGTGGCAGACAAACATGATATTTCTGTTTGTATAGATGACATTTTATGCACTTGCCTAAGGAAAAGACTTTGCTTTTCTCCAAAACCATTTGTACTGTGATTTTCTCGGTCCATTGCATACGAATTCCACACCACTTTATCCGGATATGACTGGATGAAACCAGAAATATCCGGTAGTCCTTTGGCTAACTCAATCCAAAATACTATGAAAGCCTCTGTGTTTGTGTTTTCTGGATATTGTTGATGGACTTTATTATTTCGAATGTTTTTATCAGTGAACATTTAATTTTGTACCGTAGAAACTCTAATTGTTTCATCATTGGGACACCAGCTCTACACATTCGTATTTTCTAGGGAGAAAGCTAGAGGAACTGCGGCAAACAAACATCATATTTCTGTCAGTACAGATGACATTTTAGGCACTTGCCTAACGAAAAGACTTTGCTTTTCACAAGAACTATTTTTACTGTGATTTCCCCTGTCCATTGCATACGAATTCCACACCAGTTTGTCCGGATATGACTGGATGAAACCAGAAATATCCGGTTTTGTTCTGGCTAACTCAATCCCAGATATTGCTACAGCATCTTTGTTTGTGTTTTCTGGATATTATCGATGGACTTCATTTTTTTGAATGTTTTTTATCAGGGAACATTTAGTTTTGTCCTTGGAAACATTAATTATTTCCACATGGAGACACCAGCTCTACACATTCGTATTTTCTAGGGAGAAAGCTAGAGGAACTGGGGCAAACAAACATGATATTTCTGTTTGTCTAGATGACATTTTATGCACTTGCCTAACGAAAAGACTTTTCTTTTCTCCAAAACAATTTGTAATGTGATTTTCGCGGTCCATTGCATACCAATTCTACTCCTGTTTGTCCAGATATGACTGGATGAAACCGGAAATATCTGGTTTTCTTTTAGCTAACTCAATCCCAGATATGGCTACAGCCTCTGTGTTTGTGTTTTCTGGATATTATCCACGGACTTTACTGTTTTGGATGTTTTGTTTCAGGGAACATTTAATTTTGCCCTTGGAAACCCTAATTGGTTCCACATGGAGACACCAGCTCTACATATTTGTATTTTCTAGGGAGAAAGGTAGAGGAACTGCGGAAAACAAACATGATGTTTCTGTTTGTATCGATGACATTTTATCTACTGGCCTAATGAAAAACTTTGCTTTTCTCCAAAACCATTTGTACTGTGATTTTCTCGGTCCATTGCATACAAATTCGACACCAGTTTGCCCGGATATGACTGGATGAAAGCAGAAATATCTGGTTGTGTTTTGGATAACTCAATCCCAGATATTGCTACAGCCTCTGTGTTTGTGTATTCCTGATATTATCCACGGACTTTATTGTTTTGAATGTTATTTTCAGGGAACATTCAATTTTGTGCTTGGAAACACTAATTGGTTGCACATGGAGACACCAGCTCTACACATTCGTATTTTCCAGGGAGAAAGCTAGAGGAACTACGGCAAACAAACATGATATTTCTGTTTGTATGGATGACAATTTATGCCCTTGCCTAAAGAAAAGACTTTGCTTTTCTCCAAAACCATTTTTACTGTGATTTTCTCGGTCCATTGCATACGAATTCCACACCAGTTTGTCCGGATATGGCTGGATGAAACCAGAAATATCCGGTTGTGTTTTGGCTAACTCAATCAGAAATATTGTGAAAGCCTCTGTTTTTGTGTTTTCTGGATATTATCGATGGACTTTATTATTTTGAATGGTTTTGTCAGGGAACATTTAATTTTGTACCGTAGAAACACTAATTGGTTCCACATGGAGACACGAGCTCTACATATTCGTATTTTCTAGGGACAAAGCCAGAGGAACTGTGGCAGACAAACATGATATTTCTGTTTGTATAGATGACATTTTATGCACTTGCCTAAGGAAAAGACTTTGCTTTTCTCCAAAACCATTTGTACTGTGATTTTCTCGGTCCATTGCATACGAATTCCACACCACTTTATCCGGATATGACTGGATGAAACCAGAAATATCCGGTAGTCCTTTGGCTAACTCAATCCAAAATACTATGAAAGCCTCTGTGTTTGTGTTTTCTGGATATTGTTGATGGACTTTATTATTTCGAATGTTTTTATCAGTGAACATTTAATTTTGTACCGTAGAAACTCTAATTGTTTCATCATTGGGACACCAGCTCTACACATTCGTATTTTCTAGGGAGAAAGCTAGAGGAACTGCGGCAAACAAACATCATATTTCTGTCAGTACAGATGACATTTTAGGCACTTGCCTAACGAAAAGACTTTGCTTTTCACAAGAACTATTTTTACTGTGATTTCCCCTGTCCATTGCATATGAATTCCACACCAGTTTGTCCGGATATGACTGGATGAAACCAGAAATATCCGGTTTTGTTCTGGCTAACTCAATCCCAGATATTGCTACAGCATCTTTGTTTGTGTTTTCTGGATATTATCGATGGACTTCATTTTTTTGAATGTTTTTAATCAGGGAACATTTAGTTTTGTCCTTGGAAACATTAATTATTTCCACATGGAGACACCAGCTCTACACATTCGTATTTTCTAGGGAGAAAGCTAGAGGAACTGGGGCAAACAAACATGATATTTCTGTTTGTCTAGATGACATTTTATGCACTTGCCTAACGAAAAGACTTTTCTTTTCTCCAAAACAATTTGTAATGTGATTTTCGCGGTCCATTGCATACCAATTCTACTCCTGTTTGTCCGGATATGACTGGATGAAACCGGAAATATCTGGTTTTCTTTTAGCTAACTCAATCCCAGATATTGCTACAGCCTCTGTGTTTGTGTTTTCTGGATATTATCCACGGACTTTACTGTTTTGGATGTTTTGTTTCAGGGAACATTTAATTTTGCCCTTGGAAACCCTAATTGGTTCCACATGGAGACACCAGCTCTACATATTTGTATTTTCTAGGGAGAAAGGTAGAGGAACTGCGGAAAACAAACATGATGTTTCTGTTTGTATCGATGACATTTTATGCACTTGCCGAATGAAAAGACTTTGCTTTTCTCCAAAACCATTTTTACTGTGATTTTCTCGGTCCATTGCATACAAATTCGACACCAGTTTGCCCGGATATGACTGGATGAAAGCAGAAATATCTGGTTGTGTTTTGGATAACTCAATCCCAGATATTGCTACAGCCTCTGTGTTTGTGTATTCCTGATATTATCCACGGACTTTATTGTTTTGAATGTTATTTTCAGGGAACATTCAATTTTGTGCTTGGAAACACTAATTGGTTGCACATGGAGACACCAGCTCTACACATTCGTATTTTCTAGGGAGAAAGCTAGAGGAACTGGGGCAAACAAACATGATATTTCTGTTTGTCTAGATGACATTTTATGCACTTGCCTAACGAAAAGACTTTTCTTTTCTCCAAAACAATTTGTAATGTGATTTTCGCGGTCCATTGCATACCAATTCTACTCCTGTTTGTCCGGATATGACTGGATGAAACCGGAAATATCTGGTTTTCTTTTAGCTAACTCAATCCCAGATATGGCTACAGCCTCTGTGTTTGTGTTTTCTGGATATTATCCACGGACTTTACTGTTTTGGATGTTTTGTTTCAGGGAACATTTAATTTTGCCCTTGGAAACCCTAATTGGTTCCACATGGAGACACCAGCTCTACATATTTGTATTTTCTAGGGAGAAAGGTAGAGGAACTGCGGACAACAAACATGATGTTTCTGTTTGTATTGATGACATTTTATGCACTTGCCGAATGAAAAGACTTTGCTTTTCTCCAAAACCATTTGTACTGTGATTTTCTCGGTCCATTGCATACAAATTCGACACCAGTTTGCCCGGATATGACTGGATGAAAGCAGAAATATCTGGTTGTGTTTTGGATAACTCAATCCCAGATATTGCTACAGCCTCTGTGTTTGTGTATTCCTGATATTATCCACGGACTTTATTGTTTGGAATGTTTTTTTCAGGGAACATTTAGTTCTGTCCTTGGAAACATTAATTATTTCCACATGGAGACACCAGCTCTACACATTCGTATTTTCTAGGGAGAAAGCTAGAGGAACTGGGGCAAACAAACATGATATTTCTGTTTGTCTAGATGACATTTTATGCACTTGCCTAACGAAAAGACTTTTCTTTTCTCCAAAACAATTTGTAATGTGATTTTCGCGGTCCATTGCATACCAATTCTACTCCTGTTTGTCCGGATATGACTGGATGAAAGCAGAAATATCTGGTTTTCTTTTAGCTAACTCAATCCCAGATATTGCTACAGCCTCTGTGTTTGTGTTTTCTGGATATTATCCACGGACTTTACTATTTTGGATGTTTTGTTTCAGGGAACATTTAATTTTGCCCTTGGAAACCCTAATTGGTTCCACATGGAGACACCAGCTCTACATATTTGTATTTTCTAGGGAGAAAGGTAGAGGAACTGCGGAAAACAAACATGATGTTTCTGTTTGTATCGATGACATTTTATCTACTGGCCTAATGAAAAACTTTGCTTTTCTCCAAAACCATTTGTACTGTGATTTTCTCGGTCCATTGCATACAAATTCGACACCAGTTTGCCCGGATATGACTGGATGAAAGCAGAAATATCTGGTTGTGTTTTGGATAACTCAATCCCAGATATTGCTACAGCCTCTGTGTTTGTGTATTCCTGATATTATCCACGGACTTTATTGTTTTGAATGTTATTTTCAGGGAACATTCAATTTTGTGCTTGGAAACACTAATTGGTTGCACATGGAGACACCAGCTCTACACATTCGTATTTTCCAGGGAGAAAGCTAGAGGAACTACGGCAAACAAACATGATATTTCTGTTTGTATAGATGACATTTTATGCACTTGCCTAACGAAAAGACTTTATTTTTCTCCAAAACCATATTTACTGTGATTTTCTCGGTCCATTGCATACGAATTCCACACCACTTTGTCCAGATATGACTGGATGAAACCGGAAATATCTGTTTTTTTTTTTTTTTTTTTGGCTATCTGAATCCCAGATATTGCTCCAGCCTCTATGTTTGTTTTTTCTGGATATTCACCACAGACATTATTGTTTTGAATGTTTTTTATCGGGGAACATTTTATTTTGAGCTTTGATACATTAATTGATTCCACATGGATATACCAGCTCTACACATTCGTATATTCTAGGGAGAAAGCTAGAGGAACTGCGACAAACAAACATGATATTTCTGTTTGTATGGATGACAATTTATGCCCTTGCCTAAAGAAAAGACTTTGCTTTTCTCCAAAACCATTTGTACTGTGATTTTCTCGGTCCATTGCATACGAATTCCACACCAGTTTTTCCGGATATGGCTGGATGAAACCAGAAATATCCGGTTGTGTTTTGGCTAACTCAATCAGAAATATTGTGAAAACCTCTGTGTTTGTGTTTTCTGGATATTATCAATGGACTTTATTATTTTGAATGGTTTTGTCAGGGAACATTTAATTTTGTACCGTGGAAACACTAATTGGTTCCACATGGAGACACGAGCTCTACATATTCGTATTTTCTAGGGACAAAGCCAGAGGAACTGTGGCAGACAAACATGATATTTCTGTTTGTATAGATGACATTTTATGCACTTGCCTAAGGAAAAGACTTTGCTTTTCTCCAAAACCATTTGTACTGTGATTTTCTCGGTCCATTGCATACGAATTCCACACCAGTTTGTCCGGATATATCTGGATGAAACCAGAAATATCCGGTAGTGCTTTGGCTAACTCAATCCAAAATACTATGAAAGCCTCTGTGTTTGTGTTTTCTGGATATTGTTGATGGACTTTATTATTTTGAATGTTTTTATCAGTGAACATTTAATTTTGTACCGTAGAAACTCTAATTGTTTCATCATTGGGACACCAGCTCTACACATTCGTATTTTCTAGGGAGAAAGCTAGAGGAACTGCGGCAAACAAACATCATATTTCTGTCAGTACAGATGACATTTTAGGCACTTGCCTAACGAAAAGACTTTGCTTTTCACAAGAACTATTTTTACTGTGATTTCCCCTGTCCATTGCATACGAATTCCACACCAGTTTGTCCGGATATGACTGGATGAAACCAGAAATATCCGGTTTTGTTCTGGCTAACTCAATCCCAGATATTGCTACAGCATCTTTGTTTGTGTTTTCTGGATATTATCGATGGACTTCATTTTTTTGAATGTTTTTAATCAGGGAACATTTAGTTTTGTCCTTGGAAACATTAATTATTTCCACATGGAGACACCAGCTCTACACATTCGTATTTTCTAGGGAGAAAGCTAGAGGAACTGGGGCAAACAAACATGATATTTCTGTTTGTCTAGATGACATTTTATGCACTTGCCTAACGAAAAGACTTTTCTTTTCTCCAAAACAATTTGTAATGTGATTTTCGCGGTCCATTGCATACCAATTCTACTCCTGTTTGTCCGGATATGACTGGATGAAACCGGAAATATCTGGTTTTCTTTTAGCTAACTCAATCCCAGATATTGCTACAGCCTCTGTGTTTGTGTTTTCTGGATATTATCCACGGACTTTACTGTTTTGGATGTTTTGTTTCAGGGAACATTTAATTTTGCCCTTGGAAACCCTAATTGGTTCCACATGGAGACACCAGCTCTACATATTTGTATTTTCTAGGGAGAAAGGTAGAGGAACTGCGGAAAACAAACATGATGTTTCTGTTTGTATCGATGACATTTTATGCACTTGCCGAATGAAAAGACTTTGCTTTTCTCCAAAACCATTTTTACTGTGATTTTATCGGTCCATTGCATACGAATTCCACACCAGTTTGTCCGGATATATCTGGATGAAACCAGAAATATCCGGTAGTGCTTTGGCTAACTCAATCCAAAATACTATGAAAGCCTCTGTGTTTGTGTTTTCTGGATATTGTTGATGGACTTTATTATTTTGAATGTTTTTATCAGTGAACATTTAATTTTGTACCGTAGAAACTCTAATTGTTTCATCATTGGGACACCAGCTCTACACATTCGTATTTTCTAGGGAGAAAGCTAGAGGAACTGCGGCAAACAAACATCATATTTCTGTCAGTACAGATGACATTTTAGGCACTTGCCTAACGAAAAGACTTTGCTTTTCACAAGAACTATTTTTACTGTGATTTCCCCTGTCCATTGCATACGAATTCCACACCAGATTGTCCGGATATGACTGGATGAAACCAGAAATATCCGGTTTTGTTCTGGCTAACTCAATCCCAGATATTGCTACAGCATCTTTGTTTGTGTTTTCTGGATATTATCGATGGACTTCATTTTTTTGAATGTTTTTAATCAGGGAACATTTAGTTTTGTCCTTGGAAACATTAATTATTTCCACATGGAGACACCAGCTCTACACATTCGTATTTTCTAGGGAGAAAGCTAGAGGAACTGGGGCAAACAAACATGATATTTCTGTTTGTCTAGATGACATTTTATGCACTTGCCTAACGAAAAGACTTTTCTTTTCTCCAAAACAATTTGTAATGTGATTTTCGCGGTCCATTGCATACCAATTCTACTCCTGTTTGTCCGGATATGACTGGATGAAACCGGAAATATCTGGTTTTCTTTTAGCTAACTCAATCCCAGATATTGCTACAGCCTCTGTGTTTGTGTTTTCTGGATATTATCCACGGACTTTACTGTTTTGGATGTTTTGTTTCAGGGAACATTTAATTTTGCCCTTGGAAACCCTAATTGGTTCCACATGGAGACACCAGCTCTACATATTTGTATTTTCTAGGGAGAAAGGTAGAGGAACTGCGGAAAACAAACATGATGTTTCTGTTTGTATCGATGACATTTTATGCACTTGCCGAATGAAAAGACTTTGCTTTTCTCCAAAACCATTTTTACTGTGATTTTATCGGTCCATTGCATACAAATTCGACACCAGTTTGCCCGGATATGACTGGATGAAAGCAGAAATATCTGGTTGTGTTTTGGATAACTCAATCCCAGATATTGCTACAGCCTCTGTGTTTGTGTATTCCTGATATTATCCACGGACTTTATTGTTTTGAATGTTATTTTCAGGGAACATTCAATTTTGTGCTTGGAAACACTAATTGGTTGCACATGGAGACACCAGCTCTACACATTCGTATTTTGTAGGGAGAAAGCTAGAGGAACTGGGGCAAACAAACATGATATTTCTGTTTGTGTAGATGACATTTTATGCACTTGCCTAACGAAAAGACTTTTCTTTTCTCCAAAACAATTTGTAATGTGATTTTCTCGGTCCATTGCATACCAATTCTACTCCTGTTTGTCCGGATATGACTGGATGAAACCGGAAATATCTGGTTTTCTTTTAGCTAACTCAATCCCAGATATTGCTACAGCCTCTGTGTTTGTGTTTTCTGGATATTATCCACGGACTTTACTGTTTTGGATGTTTTGTTTCAGGGAACATTTAATTTTGCCCTTGGAAACCCTAATTGGTTCCACATGGAGACACCAGCTCTACATATTTGTATTTTCTAGGGAGAAAGGTAGAGGAACTGCGGACAACAAACATGATGTTTCTGTTTGTATCGATGACATTTTATGCACTTGCCGAATGAAAATACTTTGCTTTTCTCCAAAACCATTTGTACTGTGATTTTCTCGGTCCATTGCATACAAATTCGACACCAGTTTGCCCGGATATGACTGGATGAAAGCAGAAATATCTGGTTGTGTTTTGGATAACTCAATCCCAGATATTGCTACAGCCTCTGTGTTTGTGTATTCCTGATATTATCCACGGACTTTATTGTTTTGAATGTTATTTTCAGGGAACATTCAATTTTGTGCTTGGAAACACTAATTGGTTGCACATGGAGACACCAGCTCTACACATTCGTATTTTCCAGGGAGAAAGCTAGAGGAACTACGGCAAACAAACATGATATTTCTGTTTGTGTAGATGACATTTTATGCACTTGCCTAACGAAAAGACTTTCTTTTTCTCCAAAACCATATTTACTGTGATTTTCTCGGTCCATTGCATACGAATTCCACACCACTTTGTCCAGATATGACTGGATGAAACCGGAAATATCTGGTTTTATTTTTTTTTTTTTTGGCTATCTGAATCCCAGATATTGCTCCAGCCTCTATGTTTGTTTTTTCTGGATATTCACCACAGACATTATTGTTTTGAATGTTTTTTATCGGGGAACATTTTATTTTGAGCTTTGATACATTAATTGGTTCCACATGGATATACCAGCTCTACACATTCGTATATTCTAGGGAGAAAGCTAGAGGAACTGCGACAAACAAACATGATATTTCTGTTTGTATGGATGACAATTTATGCCCTTGCCTAAAGAAAAGACTTTGCTTTTCTCCAAAACCATTTGTACTGTGATTTTCTCGGTCCATTGCATACGAATTCCACACCAGTTTGTCCGGATATGGCTGGATGAAACCAGAAATATCCGGTTGTGTTTTGGCTAACTCAATCAGAAATATTGTGAAAGCCTCTGTGTTTGTGTTTTCTGGATATTATCGATGGACTTTATTATTTTGAATGGTTTTGTCAGGGAACATTTAATTTTGTACCGTAGAAACACTAATTGGTTCCACATGGAGACACGAGCTCTACATATTCGTATTTTCTAGGGACAAAGCCAGAGGAACTGTGGCAGACAAACATGATATTTCTGTTTGTATAGATGACATTTTATGCACTTGCCTAAGGAAAAGACTTTGCTTTTCTCCAAAACCATTTGTACTGTGATTTTCTCGGTACATTGCATACGAATTCCACACCAGTTTGTCCGGATATATCTAGATGAAACCAGAAATATCCGGTAGTCCTTTGGCTAACTCAATCCAAAATACTATGAAAGCCTCTGTGTTTGTGTTTTCTGGATATTTTTGATGGACTTTATTATTTTGAATGTTTTTATCAGTGAACATTTAATTTTGTACCGTAGAAACTCTAATTGTTTCATCATTGGGACACCAGCTCTACACATTCGTATTTTCTAGGGAGAAAGCTAGAGGAACTGCGGCAAACAAACATCATATTTCTGTCAGTACAGATGACATTTTAGGCACTTGCCTAACGAAAAGACTTTGCTTTTCACAAGAACTATTTTTACTGTGATTTCCCCTGTCCATTGCATATGAATTCCACACCAGTTTGTCCGGATATGACTGGATGAAACCAGAAATATCCGGTTTTGTTCTGGCTAACTCAATCCCAGATATTGCTACAGCATCTTTGTTTGTGTTTTCTGGATATTATCGATGGACTTCATTTTTTTGAATGTTTTTAATCAGGGAACATTTAGTTTTGTCCTTGGAAACATTAATTATTTCCACATGGAGACACCAGCTCTACACATTCGTATTTTCTAGGGAGAAAGCTAGAGGAACTGGGGCAAACAAACATGATATTTCTGTTTGTCTAGATGACATTTTATGCACTTGCCTAACGAAAAGACTTTTCTTTTCTCCAAAACAATTTGTAATGTGATTTTCGCGGTCCATTGCATACCAATTCTACTCCTGTTTGTCCGGATATGACTGGATGAAACCGGAAATATCTGGTTTTCTTTTAGCTAACTCAATCCCAGATATTGCTACAGCCTCTGTGTTTGTGTTTTCTGGATATTATCCACGGACTTTACTGTTTTGGATGTTTTGTTTCAGGGAACATTTAATTTTGCCCTTGGAAACCCTAATTGGTTCCACATGGAGACACCAGCTCTACATATTTGTATTTTCTAGGGAGAAAGGTAGAGGAACTGCGGAAAACAAACATGATGTTTCTGTTTGTATCGATGACATTTTATCTACTGGCCTAATGAAAAACTTTGCTTTTCTCCAAAACCATTTGTACTGTGATTTTCTCGGTCCATTGCATACAAATTCGACACCAGTTTGCCCGGATATGACTGGATGAAAGCAGAAATATCTGGTTGTGTTTTGGATAACTCAATCCCAGATATTGCTACAGCCTCTGTGTTTGTGTATTCCTGATATTATCCACGGACTTTATTGTTTTGAATGTTATTTTCAGGGAACATTCAATTTTGTGCTTGGAAACACTAATTGGTTGCACATGGAGACACCAGCTCTACACATTCGTATTTCCAGGGAGAAAGCTAGAGGAACTACGGCAAACAAACATGATATTTCTGTTTGTATGGATGACAATTTATGCCCTTGCCTAAAGAAAAGACTTTGCTTTTCTCCAAAACCATTTTTACTGTGATTTTCTCGGTCCATTGCATACGAATTCCACACCAGTTTGTCCGGATATGGCTGGATGAAACCAGAAATATCCGGTTGTGTTTTGGCTAACTCAATCAGAAATATTGTGAAAGCCTCTGTTTTTGTGTTTTCTGGATATTATCGATGGACTTTATTATTTTGAATGGTTTTGTCAGGGAACATTTAATTTTGTACCGTGGAAACACTAATTGGTTCCACATGGAGACACGAGCTCTACATATTCGTATTTTCTAGGGACAAAGCCAGAGGAACTGTGGCAGACAAACATGATATTTCTGTTTGTATAGATGACATTTTATGCACTTGCCGAATGAAAAGACTTTGCTTTTCTCCAAAACCATTTGTACTGTGATTTTCTCGGTCCATTGCATACGAATTCCACACCAGTTTGTCCGGATATATCTGGATGAAACCAGAAATATCCGGTAGTGCTTTGGCTAACTCAATCCAAAATACTATGAAAGCCTCTGTGTTTGTGTTTTCTGGATATTGTTGATGGACTTTATTATTTCGAATGTTTTTATCAGTGAACATTTAATTTTGTACCGTAGAAACTCTAATTGTTTCATCATTGGGACACCAGCTCTATACATTCGTATTTTCTAGGGAGAAAGCTAGAGGAACTGCGGCAAACAAACATCATATTTCTGTCAGTACAGATGACATTTTAGGCACTTGCCTAACGAAAAGACTTTGCTTTTCACAAGAACTATTTTTACTGTGATTTCCCCTGTCCATTGCATACGAATTCCACACCAGTTTGTCCGGATATGACTGGATGAAACCAGAAATATCCGGTTTTGTTCTGGCTAACTCAATCCCAGATATTGCTACAGCATCTTTGTTTGTGTTTTCTGGATATTATCGATGGACTTCATTTTTTTGAATGTTTTTTATCAGGGAACATTTAGTTTTGTCCTTGGAAACATTAATTATTTCCACATGGAGACACCAGCTCTACACATTCGTATTTTCTAGGGAGAAAGCTAGAGGAACTGGGGCAAACAAACATGATATTTCTGTTTGTCTAGATGACATTTTATGCACTTGCCTAACGAAAAGACTTTTCTTTTCTCCAAAACAATTTGTAATGTGATTTTCGCGGTCCATTGCATACCAATTCTACTCCTGTTTGTCCGGATATGACTGGATGAAACCGGAAATATCTGGTTTTCTTTTAGCTAACTCAATCCCAGATATGGCTACAGCCTCTGTGTTTGTGTTTTCTGGATATTATCCACGGACTTTACTGTTTTGGATGTTTTGTTTCAGGGAACATTTAATTTTGCCCTTGGAAACCCTAATTGGTTCCACATGGAGACACCAGCTCAACATATCTGTATTTTCTAGGGAGAAAGGTAGAGGAACTGTGGAAAACAAACATGATGTTTCTGTTTGTATCGATGACATTTTATCTACTGGCCTAATGAAAAACTTTGCTTTTCTCCAAAACCATTTGTACTGTGATTTTCTCGGTCCATTGCATACAAATTCGACACCAGTTTGCCCGGATATGACTGGATGAAAGCAGAAATATCTGGTTGTGTTTTGGATAACTCAATCCCAGATATTGCTACAGCCTCTGTGTTTGTGTATTCCTGATATTATCCACGGACTTTATTGTTTTGAATGTTTTTTTTCAGGAAACATTTAATTTTGTGCTTGGAAACACTAATTGGTTGCACATGGAGACACCAGCTCTACACATTCGTATTTTCCAGGGAGAAAGCTAGAGGAACTGTGGCAAACAAACATGATATTTCTGTTTGTATAGATGACATTTTATGCACTTGCCTAACGAAAAGATTTTCCTTTTCTCCAAAACCATATTTACTGTGATTTTCTCGGTCCATTGCATAAGAATTCCACACCACTTTGTCCAGATATGACTGGATGAAACCGGAAATATCTGTTTTTTTTTTTTTGGCTATCTGAATCCCAGATATTGCTCCAGCCTCTATGTTTATTTTTTCTGGATATTCACCACAGACTTTATTGTTTTGAATGTTTTTTTCGGGGAACATTTTATTTTGAGCTTTGATACATTAATTGGTTCCACATGGATATACCAGCTCTACACATTCGTATATTCTTGGGAGAAAGCTAGAGGAACTGCGACAAACAAACATGATATTTCTGTTTGTATAGATGACATTTTATGCACTTGATAAAGAAAAGACTTTGCTTTTCTCCAAAACCATTTTTACTGTGATTTCCTTGGTCCATTGCATACGAATTCCACACCAGTTTGTCCGGATATGACTGCATGAAACCAGAAATATCCGGTTGTGTTTTGGCTAGCTCAATCCGAAATACTGTGAAAGCCTCTGTGTTTGTGTTTTCTGGATATTATCGATGGACTTTATTATTTTGAATGGTTTTGTCAGGGAACATTCAATTTTGTACCATAGAAACACTAATTGGTTCCACATGGAGATACCAGCTCTACACATTCGTATTTTCTAGGGAGAAAGCTAGAGGAACTGCGGCAAACAAACATGATATTTCTGTTTGTATAGATGGCATTTTATGCACTTGCCTCACGAAAAGACTTTGCTTTACTCCAAAACCATTTTTACTGTGATTTTCTCGGTCCATTGCATGTGAATTCCACACCAGTTTGTCTGGATATAACTGGGTGAAACCAGAAATATCTGGTTGTGTTTTGGCTAACTCATTCCGAAGTATTGCTACAACCTCTGTGTTGTGTTTTGTGGATATTATCGATGGATTTATTTTTTTGAATGTTTTTTTTATCGGGGAACATTTTATTTTGTACCGTTGAAACACAAATTGGTTCCACATGGAGACACCACCTGTATATATTTGTATTTTCTAGGTAGAAAGCTAGAGGAACTGCGGCAAACAAACATGATATTTCTGTTTGTATAGATGACAATTTATGCACTTGCCTAACGTAAAGACTTTGTTTTTCTCCAAAACCATTTTTACTGTGATTTTCTCGGTGCATTGCATACGAATTCCACACGACTTTGTCCGGATATGACTGGATGGAACCCGAAATATCCGGTTCTGTTTTGGCGAACTCAATCCGAAGTATTGCTACAGCCTATGTGTTGTGTTTTCTGGATATTATCGATGGATTTATTGTTTTGAACGTTTTTTATCGGGGAACATTTTATTTTGAGCTTGGATACAGTAATTGGTTCCATGCCGCGGACCGGCTCTCGCGGAGTCTCAGACTGAGGGAGAACGAGGGGACGAAGAGCCAGGAGAGTCAGAAATCGGTGGGGAAATGACAGACAGACACACACACGTTATGTGTATGTTACTGCTGCGATTTATTGTAGTAAGGCTTGGGTTTATATAGTAAAGAACAATGCTGCAGGCAAATGTAAAACTTTTATCACAAAGGTTGACAAAATGAGTTAAAACAATGATGTCATATGAGTGGTTTTATGAGGAACATAGTGGGGACATTGTTTTTAGACAATTTACGGAGGATGAGAATTGACCTTTGGCTTAGTTTCGTTTACTGAGGATGAGAATTGACCTTTGACTTAGTTTCATTTACTGAGGATGAGAATTGACCTTTGACTTAGTTTCACTTACTGAACTGTTTAGGGGAATAACTGTCCAAGGTTTTGCTTGCCCTCTAGGTACCTGGAGATAACCTCTGAGTAACCTTAACATTTTTCTGTTACTACAATGGGAACCTAATGATATGTTTTGACTTGCATTCCTGGCTTACGGGAAACTTTTTTTTCTTGATTTTTTAGTTTCTGAGAAATTATGAGGGTAAGCAGTAAAGTGTAAACACAGCTGGTAGATAATGCATAATGAGATCATCAATAGAGCATAGTGTCCTCAAGGTCAGCAAGGACAGTCTTGGCTTCCATAATGTGAGTCGGGGGTCGTTACAACCGCGGACTGCACAGGAATCGCCTGAGGCTCCGCTCCAACAAAGCGCTCACCCCAAAACCCTGCAGCTTTTTAGATCCCTGACGCAGCAACATCTTGCCATGCAGGTATCACAGCTGTGGGCGTGGCAGTTCCACATGGAGACACCAGCTCAAATATATTCGTATTTTCTAGGGAGAAAGCTAGAGGAACAAACATGATATTTCTGTTTGTATAGATGACATTTTATGCACTTGCCTAACGAAAAAGACTTTGCTTTTCTCCAAAACCATTTTTACTGTGAATATTTCGGTCCATTGCATACGAATTCCATACCAGTGTGTCCGGATATGACAGGATGAAACCAGAAATATCCCATTTTGTTTTCGCTAACTCAATCCCAGATATTGTGACAGCCTCTGTGTTTTTGTATTCCTGATATTATCCATGGAATATATTGTTTTGAATGTTTTATTTCAGGGAACATTTAATTTAGTGCGTGGAAAAACTTTTTGGTTCCACAAGGAGACACCAGCTCTACACATTCGTATTTTCTAGGGAGAAAGCTAGAGGAACTGGGGCAAACAAACATGATATTTCTGTGTGTATAGATGACATTTTATGCACTTCCCCAATGAAAAGACTTTGCTTTTCTCCAAATCCATTTGTACTGTGATTTTCTCGGTCCACTGCATACGAATTCCACACCACTTTGTCCAGATATGACTTGATGAAACCAGAAATATCCGGTTGGGTTTTAGCTAACTCAATCCAAAATATTGCTACAGCTTCTGTGTTTGTGTTTTCTGGATATTATCGATGGAATTATTGTTTTGAATGTTTTTATCAGGGGACATTTAGTTTTGAACGATTGAAACACTAATTGGTTCAACATGGAGACACCAGCTCTACATATTCGTATTTTCTAGGGAGAAAGCTATAGGAACTGCGGCAAACAAACATGATATTTCTGTTTGTCTAGATGATATTTTATTCAATTGCCTAACGAAAAGACTTTGCTTTTCTCCAAAACTATTTATACTGTGATTTTCTTGGTCCATTGCATACGAATTCCACACCAGTTTGTCCAGATATGACTGGATGAAACCAGAAATATCTGGTTTTGTTTTGGCTAACTCAATCCCAGATATTGCTACAGCCTCTGTTTTTGTGTATTCCTGATATTCTTCACGGACTATATTTTTTTGACTATTTTCTTTCAGGTATATTTAATTTTGGGTTTTGAAACACTAATTGGTTCCACATGGAGACACCAGCTCTACACATTCGTATTTTCTAGGGAGAAAGCTAGAGGAAATGCAGCAAACAAACATGATATTTCTCTTTGTATAGATGACATTTTATGCACTTGCCTAACGAAAATACTTTGCTTTTCTCCAAAACCATTTGAACTGTGATTTTCTCGGTCCATTGCATGCGAATTCCACACCAGTTTGTCCGGATATGACTGGATGAATCCGGAACTATCCGGTTTACTTTTGGCTAACTCAATCCCAGATACGCTACAGCCTCTGTGTTTGTATTTTGCTGATATTATCCATAGACTTTATTGTTTTAAATGTTTTTATCAGAGAACATTTCATTATGTACCGCATAAACACTAATTGGTTCATCATGGGGACACCAGCTCTAAACATTCGTATTTTCTAGGGAGAAATCTGGAGGAACTTCGGCAAACAAACCTGATATTTTTGTTTGTCTAGATGACATTTTTTACACTTGCCTAACGAACAGACTTTGCTTTCCTCCAAAACCATTTGTACTGTGATTTTCTCGGTCCATTGCATACGAATTACACACCAGTTTGTGCGGATATGACTGGATGAAACCAGAAATATCTGTTTGTGTTTTGGCTCACTCAATCCGAAATATTGGTACAGCGTCTGTGTTTTTTTTTTTCTTGATATTATCGGTGGACTTATTGTTGTGAATGTTTTTATCAGGGAATATTTAGTTTCGAACGATTGACACACTAATTGGTTCAACATGGAGACACCAGCTCTACACATTCGTATTTTCTAGGGAGAAAGCTAGAGGAACTGCAGCAAACAAACATGATATTTCAGTTTGTATCGATGATATTTTATCTACTTGCCTAATGAAAAGACTTTGCTTTTCTCCAAAACCATTTATACTGTGTTTTTCTTGGTCCATTGCATACGAATTCTACACCAGTTTGTGCGGATATGAATGGATGAAACCAGAAATAACTGGGGTTTTTTTGGGTAACTCAATCCCAGATATTGCTACAGCCACTGTGTTTGTGTATTCCTAATATTATCGACAGACTTTATGGTTTTGAATGTTTTTTATCAGGGAACATTTAATTTTTTCCTGCGAAACACTAATTGATGCTACATGGAGACACCATCTGTACATACTCGCATTTTCTAGGGAGAAAGCTCGAGGAACTGGGGTAAAGAAACATGATATTTCTGTTTTTATAGATGACATTTTATGCACTTGCCTAACAAAAAGTTTCTGTTTTTCTCCAAAACCATTTTTACTGTGATATTCCCGGTCCATTGCATACGAATTCCACACCAGTTTGTCCGGATATGACTGGATGTAACCAAAATATCTGGTTGTGTTTTGGCGAACTCAATCCGAAATATTGAAAGCCTCTGTGTTTGTGCACTGCTGATATTACTCATGGACTTTATATTTTTCAATGTATTTTTTTCTGGCAACATTTAATTTTGAGCTTGGAAACACTAATTGGTTCCACATGGAGACACCAGCTCTACACATTCGTATATTCTAGGGAGAAAGCTAGAGGAACTGCGGCAAACAAACATGATATTTCTGTTTTTATAGATGACATTTTATGCACTTGCCTCACGAAAAGACTTTGCTTTTCTCCAAAACCATTTTCACTGTGATTTTCTTGGTCCACTGCATACGAAATCCACACCGGTTTGTCTGGATATGACTGGATGAATCCGGAAATATCCGGTTTTGTTTTGGCTATCTCAATCCCAGATATTTTACAGCCTCTGTGTTTGTGTTTTCCGGATATTATCGATGGAGTTTAGTGTTTTGATTGTTTTTTATCAAGGAACATTTAATTTTGTACCGTTGAAACACTAATTGGTTCCACATGAAGTCACCAGCTATACACATTGGTATTTTCTACGGAGAAAGCTAGGTGAACCCCGGCAAACAAACATGATATTTCTGTTTGTGTCGATGACATTTTATGCACTTGCCTAAGGTAAAGACATTGCTTTTCTCCAAAACCATTTGTACTGTGATTTTCTTGGTCCATTGTATATGAATTCCACACCACTTTGTCCGGATATGACTGCAGGAAACCAGAAATATCTGTTTTTTTTTTTTTTTTTTTTTTTTTTTTTTGGCTAACTCAATCCCAGATATTGCTATAGCCTCTGTGTTTGTGTATTCCTGATATTATCCACGGACTTTATTGTTTTCAATGTTCTTTATCAGGGAACATTTAATTTTCTGCTGTGAAACACTAATTGTTCCCACATGGAGACACCAGCTCTACACATTCGTATTTTCCAAGGAGAAACCTAGAGGAACTGCGGCAAATAAAGATGATATTTCTGTTTGTATAGATGACATTTTATGCACTTGCCTAACGAAAAGACTTTGCTTTTCTCCAAAACCATTTTTACTGTGATTTTCTCAGTCCATTGCATACGAATTCCACACCAGTTTGTCCGGATATGACTGGATGAAACCAGAAATATCTGGTTTTGTTATGCCTGACTCAATCCGAAAATTGCAACAGGCTCTGTGTTTGTGTATTCCTGATATTATTAACAGACTTTATTTTTTTGAATGTTTTTTTTTCTGGGAACATTTAATTTTGTACTTGGAAGCACTAATAGGTTCCACATGGAGACACCAGCTCTACACATTCGTATTTTCCAAGGAGAAACCTAGAGGAACTGCGGCAAACAAACATGATATCTCTGTTTGTATCGATGACATTTTATGCACTTGCCTAACGAAAAGACTTTGCTTTTCTCCAAAGCCATTTGTACTGTGATTTTCTCGGTACATTGCATACGAATTCCACACCAGTTTGTCCGGATATGACTGGATGAAAACAGAAATATCTGGCTTTTTTTTGCCAAATCAATCCGAATTATTGTGAAAGGCTCTGTGTTTTCAATTTCTGGATATTATCGATGGTCTTTATTGTTTTGAATGCTTTTTTATCAGGGAACATTTAATTTTGTGCTTGGATACACTAATTGTTTCCACATGGAGACACCAGCTGTACACATTCGTATTTTCTAGGGAGAAAGCTGGAGGAACTGCGGCAAACAAACATGTTATTTCTGTTTGTATAGATGACATTTTATGCACTTGCCTAACGAAATGAATGCATTTCTCCAAAACCATTTTTACAGTGATTTTCTCGGTCCATTGCATACGAATTCAACACCAGTTTGTCTGGAAATGACGGGATGAAACCGGAAATATCCAGTTTTATTTTGACTAACTCAATTCCAGATATTGTTAACGCCTCTGTGTTTGTGTATTGCTGATATTATCCACGGACTTTATTGTTTTAATGTTTTTATCAGGGAACATTTAATTTCGTACCGTTGAAACACTTATGGGTTCATAATGGCTACACCAGCTCTACACATTTGTATATTCTAGGGAGAAATCTAGAGGAACTGCGGCAAACAAACATGATATTTCTGTTTGTATCGATGACATTTTATGTACTTGCCTAAGGAAAAGACTTTGCTTTTCTTCAAAATCATTTTTACTCTGATTTTCTTGGCCCATTGCATACGAATTCCACTCCAGTTTACCGGATATGACTGGATGAAACCGGAAATATCCGGTTTTGTTTTGTCTAACTCAATCCCAGATATTGCAACAGCCTCTGTGTTTGTTTTTTCTGGATATTATCAATGGATTTCATTGTTTTAAATGTTTTCTTATCAGGGAACATTTTATTTTTAGCTTGGATACAGTAAATGGTTGCACATGGAGACACCAGCTCTACACATTCGTATTTTCTAGGGAGAAAGCTAGAATACCTGAGGAAAACAAACATGATATTTCTGTTTGTATAGATGACATTTTATGCCCTTGCCTAACGAAAACACTTTGCTTTTCTCCTAAACCATTTGTACTGTGATTTTCTCGGTCCATTGCATACGAATTCCACAACATTTCTCCAGATATGACTGCATGAAACCAGGTATATCTTGTTCTGTTTTGGCTAACTTAATCTGAAATATTGCTACAGACTCTGTGTTTGTGTATTCCTGATATTTTCAACGGGCTTTATTGTTTTGAATGCTTTTTTATCGAGGAATATTTTATTTTGAGCTTGGATACAGTAATTGGTTCCACATGGAGACACCAGCTCTATATACGAGTATTTTCTAGGGAGAAAGCTAGAGGAACTGCGATAAAAAAACATGATATCTCACTTTGTATTGATGACATTTTATGCACTTGCCTAATGAAAAGACTTTGCTTTTCTTCAAAACCATTTTTACTGTGATTTTCTCGGTCCATTGCATACAAATTCCACACCAGTTAGTCCGGATATGACTGGATGTAACAAGAAATGTCCGGTTGTGTTTTGGCTAACTCAATCTCAAATATTGCTGCTACCTCTGTGTTTTTTTTTTCTGGATATTATCGATGGACTTTATTGTTTTGAATGTTTTTTATCAGGGAACATTTTATTTTGTGCTTGGAAACACTACTTGTTTCCACATGGAGACACCAGCTCTACACATTCGTATTTTCTACGGAAAAGCTAGAGGAACTGCGGCAAACAAACATGATATTTCTGTTTGTATAGATGACATTTTATGCACTTGCCTAACGAAAAGACTTTGCATTTCTGAAAACCATTTTTACTGTGATTTTCTCGGTCCATTGCATACAAATTCCGCACCACTTTGTCCAGATATGACTGGATGAAACCGGAAATATCTGGTTTTGTTTTGGCTAACTCAATCCCAAATATTGCTACAGCCTCTGTGTTTGTGTTTTCCTGATATTATCAACGGACTTTATTGTTTTGAATATTTTTTTTTCTGGGAACATTTAATTTTGATCTTGGATACACTAATTGGTTCCACATGGAGACACCAGCTCTACACATTCGTATTTTCTAGGGAGAAAGCTAGAGGAACTGCGGCAAACAAACATGATATTTCTGTTTGTATAGATGACATTTTATGCACTTGCCTAACGAAAAGACTTTGCATTTCTCAAAACAATTTTTACTGTGATTTTCTCGGTCCATTGCATACGAATTCCACACCACTTTGTCCGGATATGACTGGATGAAACCAGAAATATCTGGTTGTGTTTTGGCTAACTCAATCCCAGATATTGCTACAGCCTCTGTGTTTGTCTTTTCCTGATATTATGAACGGACTTTATTTTTTTGAATGTTTTTTTTTCGGGGAACATTTAATTTTGAGCTTGGAAACACTAATTGGTTCCATATGGAGACACCAGCTCTACACATTCATATTTTCTAGGGAGAAAGCTAGAGGAACTGCAGCAAACAAACATGATATTTCTGTGTGTTTAGATGACATTTCATGCACTTGCCTAACGAAAAGACTTTGCTTTTCTCCAAAACCATTTTTACTGTGATTTTCTCACTCCATTGCATACAAATTCCACACCAGATTGTCCGCGTATGACTGGATGAAAACAGAAATATCCGGTTGTGTTTTGGCTAACTCAATCCGAAATATTGTGAAAGCCTCTGTGTTTGTGTTTTCTGGATATTATCAATGGACTTTATTGTTTTGAATATTTTTTGTCTGGGAACATTTCATTTTGTGCTTTGAATCACTAATTTTTTCCGCATGGAGACACCAGTCCTACAGATTCATATTTTCTAGGGAGAAAACTAGAGGAACTGCGGCAAACAAACATGATATTTCTGTTTGTCTAGATGGCATTTTATGCACTTGCCTCACGAAAAGACTTTGCTTTTCTTCAAAACCATTTTACTGTGATTTTTTGGATCATTGCATACGAATTCCACACCATTTTACTGGATATGTCTGGCTGAAACCGGAAATATCCTGTTTTCTTTTGGCTAGCTCAATCCCAGATAATGCTACAGCCTCTGTGTTTGTGTATTCCTAATATTATCCACGGACTTTATTGTTTTGAATGCTTATTATCAGGGAACATTTCATTTTGTACCCTTGAAACACGAATTGGTTCATCATAGGGACACCAACTCTACACATTCGTGTTTTCTATGGAGAAAGCTAGAGGAACTGTGGCAAACAAACATGATATTTCTGTTTGTATCAATGAAATTTTATGCACTTGCCTAAGGAAATCCTTTGCTATTCTCCAAAACCATTTTTACTGTGATTTTCTCGGTCCATTGCATACGAATTCCATACCAGTTTGTCCAGATGTAACTGGATGGAACCAGAAATATCCGTTTTTTTTTTTTTTTTGGCTAACTATATCCCAGATTTACTACAGCCCCTGTGTTTGTGTTTTTCGGATATTATCAACGGACTTTATTGTTTCTAATGTTTTTTATCAGGGAATATTTAATTTTGTTCATGGAAAAACTAAATGGTTCCACATGGAGACACCAGCTCTACACATTCATATTTTCTAGGGAGAAAGCTAGAGGAAATGCGGTAATCAAACATGATATTTCTGTTTGTATCAATGACATTTTATGCACTTGCCTAACGAAAATACTTTGCTTTTCTCCAAAACCATTTTTACTGTGACTTTCTCGGTCCATTGCATACGAATTCCAAAGCATTTTGTCCGGATATGACTGGATGAAACCAGAAATATCCGGTTGTGTTTTGGCTAACTCAATCTGAAATATTGCTACAGCTTCTGTGTTTGTGTTTTCTGGATATTATCGATGGACTTTATTGTTTTTAATTTTTTTTTACCAGGGAACATTTAAATTTTTGCTTGGAAACACTAATTGGTTGCACATGGAGATACCAGCTCTACATATTTGTATTTTCTAGGGAGAAAGCTAGAGGAACTGCACCAAACAAACTTATTTCTGTTTGAATAGATGACATGCTCTTGCGTAACAAAAACACTTTGATATTCTCCAAAACCATTTTTATTGTGAATATTTCGGTCCACTGCATATGAATTCCACACCAGCTTGTCCGGATATGACTGGATGAAACCGGAAGTATCCGGTTTGTTTTGGCTAACTCAATCTGAAATATTGCTACAGCCTCTGTTTTTGTGTATTCATGATATTATCCATGGACTTTATTGTTTTCAATGTTTTTATCAGGGAACATTTAATTTTGTACTCTTGAAACTCTAATTGGTTCATCATGGGAACACCAGCTCCACACATTCGTATTTTCTAGGGAGACAGCTAGAGGAACTGCGGCAAACAAACATGATATTTCTGTTTGTATAGATGACATTTTATGCACTTGCGTAACGAAAAGACTTTGCTGTTCTCCAAAACCATTTTTACTGTGATTTTCTCAGTCCATTGCATATGTAGTCCACACCAGTTTTTCCAGATACGACTGCATGAAACCAGAAATATCCAGTTATATTTTGGCTAACTCAATGCAAAATATTGTGAGTTTCTGTATTTGTGTTTTTTGGATATTCTCAATGGACTTTATTGTTTTGAATGTTTTTATCAGGGAACTTTTAATTTTGTGCTTGGAATCACTAATTGGTTACACATGGAGACACCACCTCTACACATTCGTATTTCCTGGGGGAAAGCTAGATGAACTGCGACAAACAAACATGATATTTCTGTTTGTATAGATGACATTTTATGCACTTGCCTAACGAACAGTCTTTGCTATTCTCCAAAACCATTTTTACTGTTAATATCTTGGTCCATTGCAAATGAATTGCACCCCAGTTTGTCCGGATATGACTGGATGAAACCGGAAATATCCGCTTTTGTTTTGGATAACTAAATCCCAGATATTGCTACAGCCTCTGTGTTTGTATATTCCTGATATTATCCACGGACTTTATTGTTTTGAATGTTTTTTATCGGGAACGTTTAATTTTGTGCTTGGAAACACTAATTGGTTCCACATGCATACACCAGCTCTACATATTTGTATTTTCTAGGGAGAAATCTAGAGGACCTGCGGCAAACAAACATGATATCTCGGTTTGTTTGCATAACATTTTATGCACTTGCCTAACGAAAAGACTTCTCTTTTCTACAAAACCATTTTTACTTGGTTTTCTCGGTCCTTTGCATACAAATTCCACACCAGTTTGTCTGGATATGCCTGGATGAATCCAGAAATATCCGGTTGAGTTTTGTCTAACTCAATGCGAAATATTGTGAAAGCCTCTGTGTTTGTGTTTTCTGGATATTATCGGTGGACTTTATTGTTTTGATTTTTTTTATCAGGGAACATTTCATTTTGTACCCTTGAAACACTAATTGGTTAATCAGGGGAACACCAGCTCCACACGTTCTGATTTTCTAGGGAGAAAGCTAGAGGAACTGCGGCAAACAAACATGATATTTCTGTTTGTTTGGATGACATTTTATGTACTTGCCTAACGAAAAGGATTTGCTTTTCTCCATAACATTTTTACTTGGTTTTCTCAGTCCATTGCATACGAATTCCACACCAGTTTGTCTGGCTATGACTGGATGAAACCAGAAATATCTGGCTGTTTTGGGTAACTCAATCTGAAATATTGTTACAGCCTCTGTGTTTTTGTTTTCTGGATATTATCGATGGACTTTATTGTTTTGAATGTTTTTATCAGGGAACACTTCATTTTGTACCCTTGAAACACTAATTGGTTAATAAGGGGAACACCAGCTCCACACATTCTGATTTTCTAGGGAGAAAGCTAGAGGAACTGCTGCAAACAAAGATGTTATTTCTGTTTGTATCGATGACATTTTATGCACTTGCCTAACAAAAAGACTTTGCTTTTCTCTGAAAGCATTTCTACTGTGATTTTCTCAGTCCATTGCATACGAATTCCACACCAGTTTGTCCAGATATGACTGGATGAAACTGGAAATATCCGGTTTTATTAGGCTAACTCAATCTGAAATATTGCTATAGCCTCTCTGTTTGTGTTTTTTCGGATATTATCGAAGTATTTTATTATTTTGAATTTTTTTTTATCAGGGAACATTTCATTATGTGCTTGGAAACACTAATTGGTCCCACATGGAAACATCAGCTCTACACATCCGTATTTTCTAGGGAGAAAGCTAGAGGAACTGTGGCAAGGAAACATGATATTTCTGTTTGAATCGATGACATTTTATGTAATTGCCTAAAGAAATGCCTTTGCTATTCTCCAAAACCATTTTTAATGCAATTTTCTCGGTCCATTGCACACATATTTCAAATCACTTTGTCCAGATATGACTGGATGAAACCAGAAATATCCGGTTGTGTTTTGGCTAACTCAATCCGAAATATTGTGAAAGCCTCTGTGTTTGTGTTTTTTGGATATTATTGATGGACTTTATTTTTTTTTAATGTTTTTATCAGGGAAAATTTAATTTTGAATTGAAACAATAATTGATTCATCATGGGGACACCAGCTCTACACATTCGTATTTTCTAGGGAAAAAGCTGGAGGAACTGCGGCAAACAAACATGATATTTCTGTTTGTCTAGATGACATTTTATGCACTTGCCTAACAAGAAGCCTTTGCTATTCTCCAAAACCATTTTTACTGTGATTTTCTCGGTCCATTGCTTACGAATTCCACCCTGTTTGTCCGGATATGACTGGATTTAACGAGAAATATCCGGTTTTGTTTTGGCTAACTCAATCCGAATTATTGCTACAGCCTCTGTGTTTGTGTATTCCTGATATTATCCACGGTCTTTCCTGTTTTGTGTGTTTCTTATCAGGGAACATTTAATTTTGTTCTTCGTACCACTACTGGTTCCAATGGAGACACCAGCTCTACACATTCGTATTTTCTAGGGAGCAAGCTAGAGGAACTGCGACACACAAACATGATATTTCTCTTTGTATACATGACATTTTATGTATTGCCTAACGAAAAGAATTTGCTTTTCTCCAAAACCATTTTTACTGTGATGTTCTCGGTCCATTGCATACGAATTCGACACCAGTATGTCCTGATATGACTGGATGAAACCAGAAATATCCGGCTGTTTTGGGTAACTCAATCTGAAATATTGCTACAGCCTCTGTGTTTTTGTTTTCTTGATATTATCGATGGACTTTATTGTTTTGAATGTTTTTATCAGGGAACATTTCATTTTGTACCCTTGAAACACTAATTGGTTAATCATGGGAACACCAGCTCCACGCGTTCTTATTTTCTAGGGAGAAAGCTATAGGAACTGTGGCAAACAAATATGATATTTCTGTTTGTCTAGATGACACTTTATGCACTTGCCTAACGAAAAGACTTTGCTTTTCCCCCGAAAGCATTTATACTGTGATTTTCTCAGTCCATTGCATACGAATTCCACACAAATTTGTCCAGATATGACTGGATGAAACCGGAAATATCCGGTTTTATTTTTGGTTAACTATATCCCAGATTTACTACAGCCCCTGTGTTTGTGTTTTTCGGATATTATCAATGGACTTTATTGTTTCTAATGTTTTTTATCAGGGAATATTTAATTTTGTTCATGGGAACACTAAATGGTTCCACATGGAGACAACAGTTCTATATATTTGTATTTTCTAGGGAGAAAGCTAGAGGAAATATGGTAATCAAACATGATATTTCTGTTTGTATCAATGACATTTTATGCACTTGCCTAACGAAAAGACTTTGCTTTTCTCCAAACCATTTTTACTGTGATATTTTTTGGTTCATTGCATACGAATTCCACTCCACTTTTTCCGGATATGACTGGATGAAACCAGAAATATCTGGTTGTTATTGGCTAACTCAATCCGAAATATTGTGAAAGCCTCTGTGTTTGTGTTTTCTGGATATTATCAACGGACTTTATTTTTTTTTCTTTTATTTAACTTTATTTAATGAATATAAATTTCCAGTGTACAGCTTATGAATTACAATGGCTTCCACCTCCCATAAATCCCCTCCCACCCACAACCCTCCAATCTCCCGCTCCCTCTCTCCTTTCATTTGCATCAAGATTCATTTTCAATTCTCTTTATATACAGAGGATCAATTTAGTATATATGAAGTAAAGATTTCAACAGTTTGCACCCATATGGAAACACAAAGTGAAACATACTGTTTGAGTACTAGTTATAGCATTAAATCACAATGTACAGCACATTAAGGACAGGGATCCCACATGAGGAGCAAGTGCACAGTGGCTCCTGTTGTGGACCCAACAAATTGACACTCTAGTTTATGGCACCAGTAACCATCCTAGGCTGTCATCATGAGTTGCCAAGGCTATGGAAGCCTTCCAAGTTTACCGACTCTGATCATATTTAGACAAGGTCATACAAGACAGAGTGAGGATAGTAACCAATGATCCTAAGAGTGGCATTTACCAGGTTTGAACAATTGTACAGCATTAAGTGGGGAAGAGGACCATCAGTACACACAGGTTGGGAGTAGAGCCATTGGTGGTAGAGTAGAGCTTATGATTATAAAGAAATGAGGCCCAAGTGCACTAGACAGGGCCTAGGACAAAGGACAGAGTCATTATTAGAGGAGCTAAGAAAGGTGCTGTCTAAGCTACAAGTAATTTTTCTGATTGAGAGGCAAATAGAACCTGATAGAAGGGGCTTGATAATAATCTGGTGGGCTTTAGGCCTTGTAAATTCAGAGGATCAGACCTATCTATCTCTTCACATGGGGTATATCCTAAGGGAGGTGTGAACCTCCTAGGGGAAGGCACTCTGTTGACTTTCATTACTTGGCTGGCCTGGGAGGAGCGCTGGCCAGGTAAATGCAGGGGGCATCTCTAACAAGAAATTTACAGTTCTGCCTGCAATGTTGCTGACCCTACTTGGCTGTCCCCTCAGCTGCAGTGGTCACTTTGGAAGTTGGGCTGAGTGAAGGGCTTTTCAGCTTAGAGCCAATAAGATCTGTGGCTCTGACCTGGGCATCCTTCGACTCCAGGGCAGGTCCATTTCCAGTGATCCAACTCTTGGCACACCTGCCAGGGCTCTTCACAAGCTGACTTCTGCTGAAACCCAGGCTTACCACATTGAAAGCCACTGCAGTGGACTGGCCTGTTGGGTCTCCTTGAGGGCAGATCACTGTACAGATCAGCCATTAATAGGCCTGCCACCCATTGCTTCTGATGCCCAGCTTTCTTTTCCTCCTGGTTTGTGTTAAAGCAGACCAGAGGATGCAAGTCAAGGGAGTGCCCAAGTCCCATCTCTAATCTTCTGCGGCCTGAACTACAAGTCTATAGTCACAGGCATGTTCTGCAGTAGGTTTTCTAAGGTAGACAATGCCCATGAGGAAAATTATATTCTCACTTTAAAACTTTCTTTCCCTTTGGTCTGAAAGGGAGGTTTTTTCTACTTACTGTATACTTCGCTAATGGCAAAGTGAATCTACTATGAGATTATTATTTAAGTTCTTATTTTGGCTATGCTATTACAGAAAAATGTTAGCCATCTCTTTTATAAGGTCTAAAGATTAAATTGTGCATCCTACATATTCCTTCATAATAGAATTAGTTTCCTACCTTGAAGAGTATAGAGAAATGAAAGAACAAGTTGGGCTGAGAATAGAGAAATGAGGGAGCAAGTCCTAGATTGCTTACTGACAATAGCAATATTACATGAATACTTAGCAAACCATTTCAACCATTAGATAACAACTTAAGAAAACATTTACCAGAAGGTCCAATGCCTTCTATAAATTTTAAGAATCATGTATTTGAAAACACCTCTTAAATATCTAACATGGTGTAGTTTGTTTAGCCAGTAAACTTAAGCACAACCATCTAAAATGTCTTTAGTTTCTTTCTACCAACAAGTATAAAACATATGATACAGAGATTCAGGTCACACCAATTAAAATGTATCTTTGATTGATTTTAGCAGCTTAAATTTATGGACAATCTTATCCATAAGCCATTTAAAATAAAACTCTTAATAAACTTTCCCCATGTGGACATACAATATGTACACACACAAAACATAGCATAATAGACCAATATAGCAATTTTAATAATAGCTTTTAAAATCTTTAACTCTTTCTAGATTGCCAATGGATTTGAATTGCTTTTTGTTTTTAGTAACCTCAGTTAACCATACTTTCTCTCAGTTGGTACTGTTAATACATTATTGGCTTTATCTGTTTACAGAGCCATCCCAAAGTGCTGAATACAATAAAAGTAGCTGGAAAAAGTCCATAGGAACCTATAGGAGGACAGCTAAACACAGAACCAACAACGCTTTAGTTTTATGAGCAGCACATCATATATAACTATGGATGACAAAAGACTGTAAGTCACCATGTTTAAAATTATAAACTCAACAACCAACAAGAGGCACTTGCTTACTTCACAGTATTTTTGAAAGCACCTGTAGGATTTTACAAGTATTTAACCCTTTAGCCTCTGGGGCTTTCTCATTAAGATAACTATCATGTCTAGTAACAAAAGATCATTAGACTTTTTAATTCTCAAACATTTGTATTAATAGCATTTTCCATTATAGAAACTTAAAGTCTGGTACCACATCACATCCTGACAGTCCTTCTAATATAATCCAGATAGCCTGCTTAGTTGGTGTCTCTATAAGATGAGAGACATAGGTCCTTTGATTTTTTCAGTTGGGCCCAAACTGGAAAAACCAAAGTCCAGGATTTACTGGAAATTTTAGAGACCAGATTGTTTGAAACTTTGATTTTTTGAATGCCTGTCAAGAATGCCAAGAAGGCTCAAAATCCAAAATATCTGGTTGAAATAAGATTCCTTAAAATCAAAACAACATAGACCAAATTTGATCATTGTTACAAGGTGGCTATTCAAATCTTTGCAAATAAGCACATATTTAAATAACCCATAGCTCTTAATAAAAATTCAGCTGTTTTTGAACAATTAGAATTTAACAGACATCAAGAGCACATAATAGATTACTTTAACACATTGCTTTAACAGAGCATCAGAGTTTAATTCTATGTCAAAGAGAAATTGAGCTTCCTGTGATCTTTTGCTGTGAGGTATCCTTCCTTTACCTTCTTTCATATTGGTGACCGTGATTCTGTATTTCTGTGTGCAACACATCTTTAAGCATCTTTTGCAGGGCAGGATGAGTGGCAACAAATTCTTTCAGTTTCTTTTTGCTATGAAAAGTCTTAATTTCACCTTCATTCACAAATGAGAGCTTTGCAGGATATAGAATTCTGGGCTGGCAGTTTTTCTCTCTTAGTACCTGGGCTATGTCTTGCCATTCCCTTCTATCTTGCAGGGTTTCTGATGAGAAGTCAGCTGTGAGTCTAATTGGAGATCCTTTAAGAGTAATCTGACGTTTCTCTCTTGTACATTTTAGGATCTTTTCTTTATGTTTCACTGTGGTGAGTTTGATTACAACATGTCGTGGTGAGGATCTCTTTTGGTCATGTTTATTAGGGGTTCTATAAGCTTCCTGTACTAAGATGCCTCTGTCCTTCTCCAAACCTGGGAAATTTTCTGCTAGTATCTCACTGAAAATGCCTTCTAATCCTTTCTCCCTCTCCATGCCTTCAGGAACTCCTAGAACCCGAATGTTGTGTTTTTTAATAGTATCCTGTAGATTCCTGACAATATTTTTAGATTTCTGATTTCTTCTTCTTTTCTTTGGTTTGCCTGTTTCCTCTCCTGTTCTCCATCTTCTAAGTCTGATATTCTCTCTTCTGCTTCGCCCATTCTGTTTTTAAGGCTCTCTAATGTGTTTGTCATTTGATCTATTGAATTCTTCATTTCATTATGATTTCTCGTCACTATCACAGTTTCTTGTTCCACTAGTTGTTTCATTTCATTTTGATTCCTCCTTAATATTTCATTTTCACGAGAGAGATTTTCTATCTTGTCCATTAAGGATTTCTGTAGTTCAAGAATTTGTTTTTGAGAACTTCTTAATGTTCTTATCAATTTTTTGAGATCCGCTTCTTGCATTTCTTCAATCTCATCGTCTTCCTAATCTTGAATTGGGGTGTCTTTTTCATTTGGGGGCGTCATAGTGTCTTCCTTGTTCTCGTTAGCTTGGTTTTTGTGTTTGTTGTTTGGCATGTTGGAGATATTTGGTTTCTTCACTGCGGTGTTTTTTCTTCTTACACTATGGCTCTATATTAAGTGGACTGTCTGCTTTCAGTGGAGTCTTAGAGGCTTGAGATGAGTGTGGACTGAGAGCTGTGTTTGGTCCCTTAGGGTTGAGGGTGTGTCAAAGATGACACTCCCAGGTTAGATGTAGTAAATGTCTCTTTCTTTTTTTGATTCAAAAGGGAAGCAATTCTGCACAGCTGAACGTAATTGGAGGTAGTTAGCAGGCAAATGATATGCCCACAGGAGCCAGAGATCAGAAGCTCTTTCCCAAGGACCACACAGGAAATCTGTGCTGCCCTCAGTGTGGGCTCCAATTCTCCTGCAGTCTCCCACTGGGTTGCCAAGATAGATCCTAACCTCCTGTTATTTCACCCCTCCACCCAGAGTCAGGTGTTTCTGCTAGGCTCAGGGCTGTTGCAGACCTGAGGTCGCCCTGCTTATGACGTATGTCCAAAATGGCGCCTGCTCTGTCTTGCTCACCTTCGAGAGCTGAGCGGAGAGAGAAACTTGTGTCCGTATCGGTCACTTTTTTTTTACTTTTTTACTCTCATTCTTCTATTAGAGTGGTGAATTTTTCCCCACGGAGTTTCAAGCCTCGTTCCCTCTAGCCTCCTCTTTCCACTTGCCCGCTGGTATCTCGGGCTATTGAGGTTCGGCTCACCTCACGTTCCAGCGCTGGTGTGTTGAGTCTGCCGCTGGTGTCCTGAACTTGGGCTCCCATGCTCTCCAGGCTGGTACACTGTTTATCACTAGTTCCGGACTGTTTCCTCTACTGTTTCATCCCCTACTCTTCCTTGACCATGCAGTACCTTCACTTATATTAAACTGTCTCTCCCCCAGACTAATAGTGTGCTCCATGCCTGTTCCGCCATCTTGCCTCTCTCCTAATTTCCTATCCGGACTTTATTCCTTAGAATGATTTTTATCGGGGAACATTTTATTTTGAGCTTGGATACAGTAATTGGTTCCACATGGAGACACCAGCTCTACACATTCGTAATTTCTTTTTTTTATTAAACTTTTATTTCATGAATATGAATTTCCAAAGTACAGCTCATGGGTAACAATGGGTTCCCTCTCCCAAAACTTCCCTCCCACACACACCCTCCCCTTTCCCGCTCCCTCTCCCCTTCCAATCATATCATGATTCATTTTCAATTCTCTTTTTATACAAAATATCATTTTAGTATAAATTAGGTAACGATTTCAACAGTTTGCCCCCATATAGCAACACAAAGTGAAAAAAAACACATTAAGGACAGATTCCACATGGGATGTAAGTACACAGTGACTCCTGTTGCTGACTTAACAATTAGACACTCTTGTTCATGGTGTCAGTTATTACATTCGTAATTTCTGCGGAGAAACCTATAGGAATTGCGGCAAACAAACATGATATTTCTGTTTGTGTAGGTGACATTTTATGCACTTGCCTAACTAAAATACATGCTTTTCTCCAAAACCATTTTTACTGTCATTTTCTCGGTCCAAAGCATACGAATTCCACACCACTTTGTCCGGATATGACTGTTTGAAACCAGAAATATCTGGTTTTATTTTGGCTAACTCAATCCCAGACATTGCTACAGTCTCTGTGTTTGTGTTTTCTGGATATTATCGATGGACTTTAGTGTTTTGAAAATTTTTATCAGGCAACATTTAATTTTGTACCATAGAAACACTAATCAGTTCATCATGGGGACACCAGCTCCACACATTCATATTTTCTAGGGAGAAAGCTAGAGGGACTGCGGTAAACAAACATGATATTTCTGTTTGTATAGATGACATTTTATGCACTTGCCTAATGAAAAGACTTTGCTTTCCTCCAAAACCATAATTACTATGATTTTCTCGGTCCATTGCATATGACTTCCACACCACTTTGTCTGGATATGACTGGATGCAACCAGAAATATCTGGTTGTGTTTTGGCTAACTCAATCCCAGAAATTGCTACAGCCTCTGTGTTTGTGTATTCCTGATATTATCCACAGACTTTATTGTTTTGAGTGTTTTTTTTTCAGGGAACATTTAATTTTGTGCTGTGAAACACTAATTGGTTCATCATGGGGACACCAGCTCTACACATTCGTATTTTCTAGGGAGAAAGCTAGAGGGTCTGTGGAAAACAATCATGATATTTCTGTTTGTATAGATGACATTTTATGCACTTGCCTAATGAAAAGACTTTGCTTTCTACAAAACCATTTTTAAACTGTGATTTTTCTCGGTCCATTGCTTACGAATTCCACACCAGTTTGTCCGGAATGACTGGATGAAACCAGAAATATCCGGTTGTGCTTTGGCTAACTAAATCCGAAATATTGTGAATGCCTCTGTGTTTGTGTTTCTGGATATTATCGATGGAATTTATTGTTTTGAACGTTTTTTTCAGGGAACATTTAATTTTGTACCGTAGAAACACTAATTGGTTCCACATAAGGACTAGCTCTACACATTCATATATTCTAAGGAAAAACCTAGAGGAACTGCGGCAAACAAACATGATATTTCTGTTTCTATAGATGACATTATATGCACTTGCCTAACGAAAAGACATTGCTTTTCAACAGAACCATTTTTACTGGGATTTTCTCGGTCCATTGAATAAGAATTCCACACCAGTTTGTCAGGATATGACTGAATTAAACCAGAAATATCTGGTTGTGTTTTGGCTAACTCAATCCCAAATATTACTACAGCCTATGTGTTTGTTTATTCCTGATATTATCCACAGACTTTATTTTTTTGAATGTTTTTTTTTCAGGGAACATTTAATTTTGTGCTTGGAAACACTAATTGATTCCACATGGAGACACCAGCTCTACACCTTCGCATATTCTATGGAGAAAGCTAGAGAAACTGCAGCCAAGAAACATGATTTTTATGTTTGTATAGATAACATTTTATGCACTTGCCTAACGAAAAGACTTTGCTTTTCTCCAAAACCATTTTACTGTGATTTTCTCGGTCCATTGCATACGAATTCCACACCAGTTTGTCCGGATATGACTGGATGAAACCAGAAATATCCGGTTGTGTTTTGGCTAGATATTGTTGTGTTTTGGCCAGATATTGCTACAGCCTCTGTGTTAGTGTTTTCTGGATATTATCGATGGACTTTAGTGTTTTGAATGTTTTTTATCAGGGAAGATTTAATTTTGTACCATTGAAACACTAATTGGTTCCAAATTGGGTCTAGCCCTACACATTCATGTTTTCTAAGGAAAAAGCTAGAGGAACTGCGGCAAACAAACATCATATTTCTGTTATTATAGATGACATTTTATGCACTTGCCTAACAAAAAGACTTTGCTTTTCAACAGAACCATTTTCACTGTGATTTTCTCCATCCATTGCATACGAATTGCACACCATTTTGTCCAGATATTCCTGGAAGAAACCAGAAATATCCGATTTTGTTCTGGCTAACTGAATCCCAGATATTGCGACAGCCTCTGTGTTTCTGTATTCCTGATATTATCTTCAGACTTTATTTATTGGAATGTTTTTTATCAGGGAACATTTAATTTTGTACCATAGAAACACTAATTGGTTCCACATGGGGACTAGCTCTACACATTCATATTTTCTAAGGAAAAAGCTAGAGGAACTGCGGCAAACAACCATAATATTTCTGTTTGTCTAGATGACATTTTATGCACTTGCCTAACGAAAAGACTTTGCTTTTCTCCAAAACCATTTTTACTGTGATTTTCTCGGTCCATTGCATACGAATTCCCCACAACTTTCTAAGGATAACACTGGATGAAACCGGAAATATCCCGTTTTGTTTTGGCTAACTCAATCCCAGATTTTGCTACAGCCTCTGTGTTTGTGTATTCCTGATTTATCCATGAATCTATTTTTTTGAATGTTTTTTTTTCAGGGAACATTTATTTTGTGCTTGGAAACACTAATTGGTTCATCATGGGTAAACCAGCTCTACACATTCGTGTTTTCTAGGGAGAAAGCTAGAAGACCTGCGGAAATCAAACATGATATTTCTGTTTGTGTAGGTGACATTTTATGCACTTGCCTAACGAAAATACATACTTTTCTCCCAAACCATATTTACTGTGATTTTCTCGGTCCATTCCATACGAATTCCACACCACTTTGTCCGGATATGACTGGATGAAACCGGAAATATCTGGTTGTGTTTTGGCTAACTCAATCCTAGATATTGCTACAGCCAATATGTTTGTATTTTCTGGATATTATCGATGGGCTTTTGTGTTTTGAATGTTTTTATCAGGGAACATTTAATTTTGTACCTTAGAAACACTGATTGGTTCATCATGGGGACAACCAGCTCTACACATTTGTATTTTCTAGGGAGAAAGCTACACGAACTGCGGTAAACAAACATGATATTTCTGTTTGTATAGATGACATTTTATGCACTTGCCTAACGAAAAGACTTTGCTTTTCTCCAAAACCATTTTTACTGTGACTTTCTCTGTCCATTGCATACGAATTCCACACCAGTTTGTGTGGATATGACTGGATGAACCCGGAAATATCCGGTTTTGTTTTGGCTAACACAATCCCAGATATTGCTACAGCCTTTGTTTTTCTTTTTTCTGGATATTATCCACAGACTTTATTGTTTTCAATGTTTTTCATTGGGGAACAATTTATTTTGTGCTTGGATACAGTAATTGGTTCCACATGGAGACACAAGCTCTACGCATTCGTATTTTCTAGGGAGAAAGCTAGAGGAACTGCGGCAAACGAACATGATATTTCTGTTTGTATAGATGACATTTATGTACTTGCCAAATGAGAAGACTTTGCTTTAATCCAAACCATTTTTACTGTGATTTTTCTCGGTCCATTGCATACGAATTCCACACGACTTTGTCAGCATATGACTGCATGAAAGCAGAAATATCTGGTTGTGTTTTGGCTAACTCAATCCGAAATATTACTACAGCCTCTGTGTTTGTTTATTCCTGATATTATCCATGGAGTTTATTTTTTTCAATGTTTTTTTTCAGGGATCATTTATGTTTGTGCTTGGAAACACTGATTAGTTCCACATGGAGATACCAGCTCTACACATTCGTATTTTCCATGGAGAAAGCTAGAGGAACTGTGGCAAACAAACATGATATTTCTGTTTCTAGAGATGACATTTTATGTGCTTGCCTAATGAAAAGACTATGCTTTTCTCCAAAACCATTTGTACTGTGATTTTCTCGGTCCATTACATATGAATTCCACACCAGTTTGTCCGGATATGACTGGATGAAACCAGAAATATCCGGTTTTGTTTTGGCTAACTCAATCCCCGATATTGTTACCGCCTCTGTCTTTGTGTATTCCTGCTATTCTCCACAGACTTTATTGTTTTGAATGTTTTTAATCAGGGAACATTCAGTTTTGTGCTGCGAAACACTGATTGTTTCCACATGGAGACACCAGCTCTACACATTTGTTTTTTTCTAGGGAGAAAGCTTGAGGAACTGCAGCAAACAAACATGATGTTTCTGTTTGTACAGATGACATTTTATGCACTTGCCTAATGAAAATTCTTTGCTTTTCTCCAAAACCATTTTTACTGTGATGTTCTTGGTCCATTGCATATGAATTCCACACCAGTTTGTCCGGATATGACTGGATGAAACCAGAAACATCTGGTTGTGTTTTTGGTAACCCAATCCCAGATATTGCTATAGCCTCTATGTGTGTTTTTTTCTGGATACTATCAATGGACTTTATTGTTTTGAATGCTTTTTATCGGAGAACATTTTAGTTTGAGCTTGGATACAATTGTTTCCACATGGAGACACCAGCTCTACATAATTGTATTTTCTATGTAGAAAGCTAGAGGAACTGTGGCAAACAAACATGATATTTCTGTTTCTCTAGATGACATTGTATGCACTTGCCTAACGAAAAGACTTTGCTGTTCTCCAAAACCATTTTCACTGTGATTTTCTTGGGCCATTGCATACGACTTCCACACCTGTTTGTGTGGATATGACTGGATGAAACCAAAAATATCCAGCTGTGTTTGGCTCACCTAATCCTAGATATTGCTGCAGCCTCTATGTTTGTTTTTTCTGGATATTATCCACAGACTTTATTTTTTTGAATGTATTTTTTTGGGGGAACATTTAATTTTTTGCTTGGAAACACTAATTGGTTTCACATGGAGACACCAGCTCTACGTATTCATATCTTCTAGGTCAAAGCTAGAGGAACTGTGGCAAACAAACATGATATTTCTGTTTGTATAGATGACAATTTATGCACTTGCCTAATGAAAAGACTTTGCTTTTCTCCAAAACCATTTGTACTGTGATTTTCTCAGTCCATTGCATACAAATTCCACACCACTTTGTCGGGATATGACTGGATGAAACCGGAAATATCCCGTTTTGTTTTGGCTAACTCAATCCCAGATATTGCTGCAGCATCTATGTTTGTTTTTGCTGGATATTATCCACAGACTTTATGTTTTGAATGTTTTTTATCAGGGAACATTGAATTTTGTACCGTTGAAACACTAATTGTTTCCAAATGTAGACACCTGCTCTACACATTCGTATTTTCTAGGGAGAAAGCTAGAGGAACTGTGGCAAAAACATGATATTTCTGTTAGGTATAGATGACATTTTATGCACCTGGCTAACGAAAACACTTTGCTTTTCTCCAAAACCATTTTTACTGTGATTTTCTCAGTCCATTGCATACGACTTCCACACCACTTTGTCCAGATATGACTGGATGACAAGAGAAATATCTGGTTGTGTTTCGCTAACTCAATCCGAAATATTGCTACAGCCACTATGTTTGTTTTTTCTGGATATTATCCACAGACTTTATTTTTTTCAATGCTTTTTATTGGGGAACATTTAATTTTGTGCTTGGAAACACTAATTGGTCCCACATGGAGACACCAGCTCTACACATTCGTATTTTCTAGGGAGAATGCTAGAGGAACTGCGGCAAACAAACATGATATTTCTGTTAGTATAGATGACATTTTATGCACTTCCCTAATGAAAAGACTTTGCTTTTCACCAAAACCATTTTTACTGTGATTGTCTCGGTCCATTGCATACGAATTCCACACCACTTTGTCCAGATATGACAGGATGAATCCGGAAATATCCGGTTTTGTTTTGGCTAACTCAATCCCAGATATTGCTACAAGCAATGTGTTTGTGTTTTCTGGATATTATCGATGGACTTTAGTGTTTTGAATGTTTTTTTAACAGGGAACATTGAATTTTGTACCGTTGAAACACTAATTGTTTCCAAATGTAGACTCCTGCTCTACACATTCGTATTTTCTAGGGAGAAAGCTAGAGGAACTGTGCAAACAAACATGGTATTTATGTTTGTCTAGATGACATTTTATGCACTTGCCTAAAAAAGACTTTGCTTTAATCCAAACCATTTTTACTGTGATTTTCTCGGTCCATTGCATACGAATTACACACCTGTTTGTCCGGATATGACTGGATGAAACCAGAAATATCTGGTTGTGTTTTGGGTAAATCAATTCCAGATATTGCTACAGCCTCTGTCTTTTTGTATTCCTGATATTATGCATGGACTTTATATTTTTAATGTTTTTTTTTCAGGCAACAGTTAATTTTGTGCTTGGAAACACTAATTGGTTCCCCATGGAGATAATAGCTCTACACATTCGTATTTTCTAGGGAGAAAGCTAGAGGAACTGTGGCAAACAAACATGATATTTCTGTTTGTTTAGATGACCTTTTATGCACTTGCCTAACGTAAAGACTTTGTTGTTCTCCAAAACCATTTTTACTGTGATTTTCTCGGTCCATTGCATACGAATTCCAAACAACTTTGTCCGGATATGACTGGATGTAACCGGAAATATCCGGTTGTGTTTGGCTAACTCAATCCGATATATTACTACAGCCTCTCTGTTTGCGTATACCTGAAAGTATCCACAGACTTTATTTGTTCGAATTATTTTTTCAGGGAATATTTAATTTTGTACGGTAGAAACACTAATTGGTTCCACATGGAGACACCAGCTCTACACATTCGTATTTTCCAGGGAGAAACCTAGAGGAACTGTGGCAAACAAACATGATATTTATGTTTGTTTAGATACCTTTTATGCACTAGCCTAATGAAAATACTTTGCTTTTCTCCAAAACCATTTTTATGTGATTTTCTCGGTCCATTGCATACGAATTCCACACCAGTTTGTCCCGATATGACTGGATGAAACCAGAAATATCTGGTTGTGTTTTGACTAACTCAATCCGAAATATTGTGAAAGCCTCTGTATTTGTGTTTTCTGGATTTATCCATGGACTTTATTGTTTTGAATGTTTTTATCAGGGAACATTCAATTTTGTGCTTTGAAACACTAATTGGTTCATGATGGGGACACCAGCCCTACACATTCGTATTTTCTAGGGAGAAAGCTAGAGGAACTGCGGCAAACAAACATGATATTTCTGTTTGTATATATGACATTTTATGCACTTGCCTAACGAAAAGACTTTGCTTTTCTCCAAAATCATTTTTTTTCTTTTTTTTTTTTTGACAGGCAGAGTGGACAGTGAGAGAGAGACAGAGAGGAAGGTCTTCCTTTTGCCGTTGGTTCACCCTCCAATGGCCGCCGCGGTAGCGCGCTGCGGCAGGTGCACCGCGCTGTTCCTATGGCAGGAGCCAGGTGCTTCTCCTGGTCTCCCATGGGGTGCAGGGCCCAAGCACTTGGGCCATCCTCCACTGCACTCCCTGGCCACAGCAGAGAGCTGGCCTGGAAGAGGGGCAACCGGGACAGGATCGGTGCCCCGACCGGGACTAGAACCCGGTGTGCCGGCGCCACAAGGCGGAGGATTAGCCTGTTGAGCCACGGCGATTTTCTCAAATCAATTCATATGAGTTCCACACCTGTTTTTCCGGATATGACTGGATGAAACCAGAAATATACGGTTGTGTTTTGACTAACTCAATCCGAATTATTGTGAACGCCTCTGTGTTTGTGTTTTCTGGATATTATCAACGGACTTAATTTTTTTTTTCTTTTTTTAAGCTTTTATTTAATGAATATAAATTTCCAGTGTACAGCTTATGGATTACAATGGCTTCCCCCTCCCATAACTTCTCTCCCACACGCAACCCTCCCCTTTCTCGCTCCCTCTCCCCTTTCATTTGCATCAAGATTCATTTTCAATTCTCTGTATATACAGAAGATCTCTTTAGTATATATATGAAGTAAAGATTTCAACACTTTGCACCCACATAGAAACACAAAGTGAAACATACTGTTTGAGTACTAGTTATAGCATTAAATCACAATGTACAGCACATTAAGGACAGAGATCCCACATGAGGAGCAAGTGCACAGTGGCTCCTGTTGTTGGCCCAACAAATTGACACTCTAGTTTATGGCGCCAGTAACCATCCTAGGCTGTCATCATGAGTTGCCAAGGCTATGGAAGCCTTCCAAGTTTACCGACTCTGATCATATTTAGACAAGGTCATAAAACAGAGTGCGGATAGTAACCAATGATCCCAAGAGTGGCATTTACCAGGTTTGAACAATTGTACAGCATTAAGTGGGGAAGAGGACCATCAGTACACACAGGTTGGGAGTAGAGCCATTGGTGGTAGAGTAGAGCTTATGATTACAAAGGAATGAGGCCCAAGTGCACTAGACAGGGCCTAGGACAAAGGACAGAGTCATTATTAGAGGAGCTAAGAAAGGTGCTGTCTAAGCTACAAGTAATTTTTCTGATTGAGAGGCAAATAGAACCTGATAGAAGGGGCTTGATAATAATCTGGTGGGCTTTAGGCCTTGTAAATTCAGAGGCCCAGACCTATCTATCTCTTCACATGGGGTATATCCTAAGGGAGGTGTGAACCTCCTAGGGGAAGGCACTCTGTTGACTTTCATTACTTGGCTGGCCTGGGAGGAGCGCTGGCCAGGTAAATGCAGGGGACATCTCTAACAAGAAATTTACAGTTCTGCCTGCAATGTTGCTGACCCTACTTGACCAAACCCTCAGCTGCAGTGGTCACTTTGGAAGTTGGGCTGAGTGAAGGGCTTTTCAGCTTAGAGCCAATAAGATCTGTGGCTCTGACCTGGGCATCCTTCGACTCCAGGGCAGGTCCATTTCCAGTGATCCAACTCTTGGCAGAGCTACCAGGGCTCTTCACAAGCTGACTTCTGCTGAAGCCCAGGCTTACCACATTGAAAGCCACTGCAGTGGACTGGCCTGTTGGGTCTCCTTGAGGGCAGATCACTGTACAGATCAGCCATTAATAGGCCTGCCACCCATTGCTTCTGATGCCGACCTTCCTTTTACTCCTGGTTTGTGTTAAAGCAGATAGAGGAAGCAAGTGTATACCTAATGAAAAGACTTTCCTATACTCCAAAACCATTTTTACTGTGATTTTCTCGGTCCATTGGATACGAATTCCACACCACGTTGTCTGGATATGACTGTATGAAACCGGAAATATCCGGTTTTGTTTTTGCTAACTCAATCCCAGATATTGCTAAGGACTCTGTGCTTGGGTATTCTGATATTATCAACGGACTTTATTGTTTTGAATGTTTTTTTATCAGGGAACATTTAATTTACATCTAGGAAACACTACTTGGTTCCACATGGAGACACCAGCTCTACACACTCCTATTCTCTAGGGAGAAAGCTAGAGGAACTGTGGCAAACAAACATGATATTTATGTTTGTATAGATGACATTTTATGCACTTGCCTAACGAAAAGACTTTGCTTTTCTCCAAAACCATTTTTACTCTGATTTTCTCGGTCCATTGCATATGAATTCCACACCAGTTTGTCCGGATATGACTGGATGAAAACAGAAATATCCGGCTTTGTTTTCGCTAACTCAATCCGAAATATTGTGATAGCCTCTGTGTTTGCGTTTTCTGGATATTATCCATGGACTTTATATATTTCAATGTTTTTTTTCAGGGAACATTTAATTTTCTGCTTGGAAACACTAATTGGTTCCACATGGAGACACCAGCTCTACACATTCGTATTTTCTAGGGAGAAAGCTAGAGGACCTGCGGCAAGCAAACATGATATTTCTTTTTGTATAGATGACATTTTATGTGCTTGCCTAATGAAAACACTTTGCTTTTCTCCAAAACCATTTGAACTGTGATTTTTCTCGGTCTATTGGATACGAATTCCACACCACTTTGTCCGGATATGACTGGACGAAACCAGAAATATCTGGTTGTGTTTTGGCTAACTCATTCCGAAATATTGCTACAGCCTATGTGTTTGCGTGTTCCTGATATTATCCACGGACTTGATTTTTTAAATTTTTTTTTCAGGGAACACTTAATTTTGTGCTGGAAACACTGATTGGTTCCACATGGAGACACCCGCTCTGCACATTCGTATTTTCTTGGTAGGAACCTAGAGGAACTGCGGCAAACAAACATGATATTTCTGTTTGTATGGATGACATTTTATGCACTTGCCTAAGAAAAGACGTTGCTTTTCTCCAAAACCCTTTTTACTCTGATTTTCTCGGTCCATTGCATATGAATTCCACAGCAGTTTGTCCGGATATGACTGGATGAAACTGGAAACATCCGGTTTTGTTTTGGCTAACTCAATCCGAAATATTGCTACAGCCTCTGTGTTTGTGTATTCCTGATATTTTCCATGGACTTTATATTTTTCATTTATTTTTTTCAGGGAACATTTAATTTTCTGCTTGGAAACAATAATTGTTTCCGCATGGAGACACCAGCTCTACACATTTGTATTTTCTTGGGAGAAATCTCGAGGAACTGCGGCAAACAGACATGATATTTCTGTTTGTATAGATGACATTTTATGCCACTGCCTAACGAAAAGACTTTGCTTTTCTCCAAAATCATTTTTACTGTGATTTTCTCCGTCCATTGTGTACGAATTCCACACCAGTTTGTCCGGATATGACTGCATGAAACCAGAAATATCTGTTTGTGTTTTGGCTAACTCAATCCGAAATATTGCTACAGACTCTGTGTTTGTGTATTCCTGATATTATTTACGGACATTTTTTTTTGAATTCTTTTTTCAGGGAACATTTAATTTTGTGCTTGGAAAAACTGATTGGTTCCACATGGAGACACCAGCTCTACACATTCGTATTTTCTAGGGAGAAAGCTAAAGGAACTGCGGCAAACAAACCTGATATTTCTGTTTGTATAGATGACATTTTATGCACTTGCCTAACGTAAAGACTTTGCTTTTCTCCAAAGGCATTTGTACTCAGATTTTCTCGGTCCATTGCATACGAATTCCAGAACAGTTTGTCCGGATATGACTGGATGAAACCAGAAATATCTGTTTGTGTTTTGGCTAACTCAACCCGAAATATTGCTACAGCCTCTGTGTTTGTGTATTCCTGATATTATCCATGGACTTTATATATTTCAGTGTTTTTTTTCAGGGAACATTTAATTTTCTGCCTGGAAACACTAATAGGTTCCAAATGGAGAAACCAGCTCTACACATTCGTATTTTCTAGGAAGAAAGCTAGATGAACTGCGGAAAACAAACATGATATTTCTGTTTGTATCATTGACATTTTAAGCACTTGCGTAACGAAATACTTTGCTTTTCTCCATAACCATTTGTACTGTGATTTTCTCAGACCATTGCATATGAATTCCACAGCAGTTTGTCCGGATATGACTGGATGAAACCGGAAATATCCGGTTTTGTTTTGGCTAACTCAAACCGAAATATTGCTACAGCCTCTGTGTTTGTGTATTCCTGATACTATCCATGGACTTTATTGTTTCGAATGTTTTTTATCAGGGAACATTTAATTTTGTGCTTGGAAACACTAATTGGTTCCACATGGAGACACCAGCTTTACATATTTGTAGTTTCTAGGAAGAAAGTTAGAGGAACTGCGGCAACAAACATGATATTTCTGTTTGTATCAATGACATTTTATGCACTTGCCTAATGAAAAGACTTTGCTTTTCTCCAAAACCAATTTTACTGTGATTTTCTCGGTCCATTGTATACGAATTCCCCACCTGTTTGTGCAGATATGACTGGAAGAAACCGTAAATATCTGGTTTTGTTTCGCTAACTCAATCCGAAATATTGCTACCGCCTCTTTGTTTGTGTATTCCCGATATTATCCACAGACTTTATTGTTTTGAATGTTTTTTATCAGGGAACATTTAATTTTGTGCTTGAAAACACTAATTGGTCCCACATGGAGACACCCGCTCTACACATTCTTATTTTCTCGGGAAAAAGCTAGAGGAACTGTGGCAAACAAACCTGATATTTCTGTTTGTCTAGATGACATTTTATGCACTTGCATAACGAAAAGGCTTTCATTTTCTCCAAAACCATTTTTACTGTGATTTTCTCGGTCCATTGCATACGAATTCCACACCACTTTATCCGGATATGACTGGATGAAACCAGAAATATCTGGTTGTGTTTTGGATAACTCAATCCGAAATATTGCTACATCCCCTCTGTTTGTGTATTCCTGGTATTATCCATGGACTTTACTTTTTTGAATGTTTTTTTTCAGGGAACATTTAATTTTGTGCTTGGAAACATTAATTGGTTCCACACGGAGACACCGGCTCTACACATTCGTGTTTTCTAGGGAGAAAGCTAGAGGAACTGCGGCAATCAAACCTGATATTTCTGTTTGTATAGATGACATTTTATGCACTTGCCTAACGAAAAGACATTGCT